>NC_092864.1:78279046-78391841 GCF_032062135.1 Pyxicephalus adspersus | reverse complement strand
CACCAATTGGATGTGATGGACTTGCACTTCCACTTACGCTTCAAGCTGCACTCCAGTGTTAAAGATGCCACCCATTCGAATCAGCTGGCTCATCAGAAGTATACCTGGATCCTGATGGCTCATCATGAATAGGCCTGGGGCGTGCAGCAGGAAGAGCAGGAAGAGGAGGCGGTGGGCTATGAGATGCAGTGTGGACAGCATTGGTAACTGGCATCTAGAGTTGGGTACTGGGCAGGCGGCAGCAGTAACAGCATGAGGAGGAGGCGGTGGGCTTTGAGACGGAGCAAGGAGGGCATTAGAAGTTGAGGCCATCAATTATATGGACAGTTTCCAAGCTGTAGCTATTGGAGACATGAATGAATGAATGAACAAGATTCCAATCTGTCCCTACCGAGATTGGAAACTCGTTGATCCATTCATGTCTCCAATAGCTTCAGCTTCGACACTGTCCATATGGGTGATGGCCTCAACCTCTAATGCCATCCTTGCTCCTTCTCAGGGCCCACCGCCTCCTCCTCATGCTGTAACTGATGCCGCCTGCCCAGCTCCCAACTCTGGATGCCAGTTACAAATGCGGTCCCCACTCCATCTCAGTGCCCACCGCTTCCTCCTACTGCTGCTGCCACCTGTCACGTGTAACGTATAACAGAGCTGTGTAGCTGGCTAATTTTTGGACTGGAAGACCGCCCTCAGAGACCTCTGCCTGTACTCTGAAGCCTGTGTATGGCTTGTAACGGAGTGTTGAAACCTGGTGGCTAATTTTTGGACCAGAGGAACCCCCTCATGTCCCTCTCTGCCTCTACTAGCAGACCGTGTAAAATCCGGCATGTCCCCTTGGTTGCCACAAAAAATGGCCTTGCCAGCAACAGCAAAAAGACGTCCTTATTTTTTTTTACTTGTAAAGTGTTGTGCAGAGCTGGGGGAGTCTTGACACTTGTTTTTAAATGTATTTATAGGCTGTAGAAGCTCTCCACCGACCCGAATAACAACCAAAATTTTTCACACATTGACTTTAATGGAGTTCAAATTCAATGTTCGATCACCCCAAAGCAGGGTAAAAAAAATACAGATATTTAATTTTGATACCACTTGCAACCTATTAAAATAAATATAAAAATGTCTGTATTTCTGTAAAAATAATACAGATAATTAATTCTGATACCACTTGCAATCTATCAAAATTAACTGAAAAATTTCTGTATTTCTGTGAAAAAATACAGAATTTTCATTCTGATACCACTTGCTATCTATCAAAATAAATCTAAAGGTTTCTGTATTTCTGTAAAAATAATACAGATATGTAATTCTGATACCACTTGCAATCTTTTAAAATGAACCGAAAAATTTCTGTATTCATGTAAAAAAAACAGATATTTATTTTGATACAACTTGCTATCTATCCAAAAGGACAGAAAAATGTATGTATTTCTCTACTAAAAATACAAATATTTCATTATGAATCACAGCTCCATTACAAGTGATATAGGCCTCCAAGTAGGCAGAGGGCCCTGATGGGGATTCTCGTTAAAAAAAATTAGCCAGTTACACAGCTAAATTGCAAGTTATTGACCTCAGAGACAGAGTAGAGGTGGAGGGCCACTAGGGTGAGGAGTAGGAGGAGATGCCGAAGGCTGTGAATGTGCTCTTCCCATCAAGGTGTCAGCAGACCGTGCAGCAGTGGACGACTAATCAGTACACTCTACAGAGGGGGTGTTGAAGTCATTGCTGATCCAAGCCTTATTAATTTTAATAAAAGTGACTCGGTCGACATTTTCTGAGGAGAGCTGAATCCCATTGTCACTCACTACGCCCCAAGCTACACTGAACGCTCTTGCAGATATACACTTGTGGCTGGGCAGGCAAAGATCTGAATGGCATGTTATGCCAGCTCCGGCCACTGCTCAAGCTTGGATACCCAGTAGCCCAGTGGGTCCTGGCTTTGCAGGTTGCAGATGTCCCATGCAGAGCTCAGGTATTCCTGCACCATGACTGACTACCGCTGCTCATTGTCATTGGCAAATGCTGCACGACTAGCAGCTTGCTTCTACTGAAAAAAAGCCTGCATAGTCTGGTTTAGACGACCTCTGCCACCCATGCCGACGTCTACCGCTGCTAAAAGCAGTTGTTTGGCTCCCATGGCCGGTGGAACTGCCATAGGGATCCTTGCTGCTGCTGGCAGTCGGAAAGGATGAGCACAAGTCCCGTACAACCACTTCTTGTTAGTGGTGCATTTTAGGTCCCATGTATTGGGGCAAGATCAGTTGTTGTATCTCAGGCTTGTAATGTGGATCCAGTAACGTAGCAATCCAATAGTCGTCAGTCTTAGTTTTAATGTGTTCAATGTATCTTTGGCTTTGCACTCTTGTATGAAGGGTGTCATGTGGCTTAAACTACCCACAGCTGAGGTAATTCTGTACCCAGACTCCTGTGGGTCGAACAGCAGCACAGGGTCGTTGTCCTCCTCCTCCTCCTCGGCCGGGTCTTGCCATCCACGGAACATGGCGCCTTGTGTTTGGGTGGATGGATGCTCAAGTACCCTCAATATCCTCCTCTGCCCCTTCCTCCCCTTCTGCCATGCCTGCAATGTCCACCTCATTCTCTTCCACCTCCTCTTCCTGGATTTGTGATGCACTATGTCTAGTAGGCATGCATGTCCGAGATGATGTTTGGAACATCTCTTGATGCGGCGTCCGCTCTGTGTCGTGTCCGAGATCCACCATCATCCGTTCCAGCAGAAATATGATGGGGATGGTGTCACTGACACAGGCCTGATCTCTGTTGATCATCCTGGTGGCCTCTTCAAAAGGTGACAATACAGTGCAATAAGTCCTAAATTTGCAGCCACTCCGCAGGGCTGAAAAAAGTTAGTGTAGGTACACGCCTCAAACGAACAGACTCTGCCACGTAATCCACCACAGCTTTCTGTTGATCAGCCAACCGCTGCAGCATGTAAAAGGTGGAATTCCAACGTGTGGCCACATCACAAATTAACCGGTGCATTGGCAGGTTCTGATTTCGCTGTAAATCCACCAATCTGAAACTGGCTGTGTACGATGGGCAGAAATGCGCTGACAACTTTCTTACCTTCAACAACAGCGGCTGGAGGCCTGGGTAATTCCTAAGGAAGCGCTGTACTATCAGGTTCATGACGTGAGCCAGGCAAGGTATGTGTGTGACTTTCCCAGGTGCTGGGTCTCCACGGCAAGGTGTCCCTGGAGGAAGAGGTTGAGGCACAAGAGTCAAAGGAGGAGGTGGAAGTGGAGGTTGAGGAGGAAATTGCATGGCGATGTGCTCTGGGCGGAGGTAGGTATGCAGGCCTTGCTGCAGCTGCATCTTCCCCTGTAGCCACCAAAGTTACCCAGTAAGCTGCATAGGAAATATATCTTCCCCGTCCATGCTTGCTCGACCAACCAATGCAAAGCAGGAACACATTTTTCTGCAAAATACTGTTGCTTAGGCATAACGTACTGTGGGTTTTTGCAGAGAAATGCGTAACGGAACACATTGGAGTCCACCAGCCGGTAAGGGAGGAACTCTGACGCTATCAGCTGTGCAATTGACGCATTGATTAGCTTTGTTTTGGGGTCATTTGGGACATCTGGGGGATGGAAGGTTGGATGCTGCTAATGCTAACCACAGAAAGATTGGACGGTGGGGTAGAAGTTGTGGGGGATTGCAATGATGCCTGGTCTTGACTGCTAGCAATGCGACAAACAGCAGCTGATCTGCCTTGGAGCTCCTGCTCACCACTGGTGGAGCCTGAAAAAGGTAATGCTCGGCTACATGCCCCACTTAAATTGATGGCAGTAGCATGGGTAACTTTGGTGGCAGAAGGAGGAAAGGCAGTGGAGGAACATCGAGCAGTTTGAGCTTGCTTCTTGGGCAGAGGTGGTCGCACAGAGCTCTGTGCTTTCACCAGGTGTTCACGCCAGGTTACCAGGTAGTGGCTTTTTAAAGGAGTGCTCATGCAACTTGTTCCAAGTTTGTTTGTTTTTGCCTCATTTCAAGTGTTGAGCACACAGTTTGCAGATGACCATAGTGTTGTCATAACTATGGACATTAAAAAATGCCCACACGGGCGAACATTTAACTGGGCCGAAAGGTGCTCTGGAGCTGGTGCTTGTGGTGGTCGTCCGCAGTTGTTGAGGCATAGCTGTGGTGACAGGTAGCTTCCGACGATGGAAGACTATGACTTGCCTCACTGGTACGTGAAGAATGCCAGAGTGTGGGCAGCTTTTACCCTCTTTTGCCCTCTCCCCCTTTGAGGGCGCTCTACAACCTCCTCCTCCTCCTACTCTTCTTCCTGTCTATTATGATCTCCTTGCTCGCCCCATGTCGGATCAAGGACATCACCATCAGAAGAGGCAGTTTCCCTGTATGTGCCGAAAAGAACCAGAGGCCTTTTGGAGCCAGTTTGAATTGGCTGGTCTGGCTCAGAGTGTTCTGGTAAAAAGTAAGTGGGGGGAAACCTGTGAACTGACTCTCTTCGTCAGATGGGTGAAACAACTGAGCATCTTGAAGGAATGCTTGTAGCTCCGCCTCTCCAACACCTTGGTGAGACTCCTCTACATACTGCTATACACGAGACTTTACTGATGAAGAACTAGGAGGAACAGGTGTATCATGGACTGTTTGGGACACCTGTAAGGCCTGTGTCTAGGACTGGAATGAAGAGGGGGTACAATCACTTGACCCAGGCTGGTTCATGTACTCCACTACCTCTTGTTCATGGTGTAGTAATAATGGATGCCCACCACCAACAGCACCGCTTCTTGTTCTTGGGTCTGCAGCTAAAAACAAACTCATACTGCTTTGCTTGACACCCTGCAAAATATCACTCTGCATTCTTCACATACCAGTGAGGCAATTCATAGTCGGAAGCTGCCTGTCACCACAGCTGTGCCTCAACAACCGCCACCGCCACCACGACCACCAGCTCCAGAGCACCTTTCGACCCAGTTAGATGTTCGCCCGTTTGGGCATTTTTTAATGTCCATAGTGATGACAACACTATGGTCATCTGCAAACTATGTGCTCAACCCTTGAAATGAGGCAAAAACACAAACAAACTTGGAACAAGTTGCATGAGCACTCATTTAAAAAGCCACCACCCGGTAACCTGGCGGGAACATACGGTGAAAGCACAGAGCTCTGTGCGAACACCTCCGCCCAAGAAGCAAGCTCAAACTGCTCGATGTTCCTCCACTGCCTTTCCTCTTTCTGCCACCAAAGTTACCTGTGCTGCTGCCAGCAATTTAAGTGGGGCATGTAGCCGAGCATTACCTTTTTTTTTACCTTGCAGCTAATTTGCTTCACAAAGTGTAAATATGTATGGTAAGTGGATTTTTTTTATTGGGGGGTTGACACCAAAAATGCAAGTGCGCTGTGTGTGTTGTATGCAGCACTTTCCTTCAGCTTGTAATACGCAGCACAGTATACAAACTATATAATGCAGTATACACTGCGTCTGTGTGTCTGTTTTTCCGTACAAGTGTTATACTGTGCATACATTCAGGGAGGGTACCCTGATTCTGGCTGCGTGTATGTAACACACTGACTATCTATCTATCTATCTATCTATCTATCTATCTATCTATCTATCTATCTATCTATCTATCTATCTATCTATCTATCTATCTATCTATCTATCTATCTATCTATCTATCTAACACTGAAACACTCAAACTGAGTACAGTAGATTTCAGGACTGCACCAATACAGTACAAGGAAGCAGCGGCCTTTTGGAGCCAGTTTGAAAAACCAACAAGGACCACCTGTTTATTCGGCTCACCGAGGTGCTGAGCCCCAAATGTCTGGTGATATGCAACATGTACATGTCTGTTGGATTCAAAGCCGGTGAAGTGCTAGAGTACCCCATTCCTAATGTGCGCTGGGACATCATAGAAGAGAATTTCTACAGGGCCACACTGGCAGATTTGGACCAATTGGATGTGATTGACATGCACTTCCACTTACGCTTCGACCTGCGCTCCAGGGTTAAAAATGCCACTCGAATCAGCTGGCTAATCGGAAGTATACCTGCATCCTGATGTCTAATATTGATCACGCCTGGGCCGTGCAGCAGGAAGAGCAGGAAGAGGCTCTGAGACGGAGCGTGGACAGCATTGGTAACTGGCATCTAGAGCTGGGTACTGGACAGGCGGCAGCAATAACAGCATGAGGAGGAGGCGGTGGGCCCTGAGACGGAGCAAGGACGGCATTAGAGGTTGAGGCCATCACCTATATGGACAGTGTAGAAGCTGTAGCTATTGGAGACATGAGTGAATGAACGGGATTCCAATCTGTCCCTACCTACTCTGTAGCAATACCACATGAAAGGGAACAGGCTTGGCGGAATTAATGGGACAAAAAGACCCTGTTGAGCTTGAGTCTAGTCTAGCATCTAGTGCTGGGTACTGGGCAGTGGGCTGGCGGCAGCAGTAAGAGCAGGAGGAGTAACTCAGCCATCCACACTACGTCTCAGGGCCTGCCTCCTCCTCCTCATGCTATTACTCCTGCTGCCTGCCCACTGCCCAGTACCCATCTCTAGATGCCAGACTAGACTCAGGCTCAACAGGGTCTTCTTTCCCCGCTGATTCTGCCAAGCCTGTTCGGTTTCATGTGGTTTCGCTACATAGGAGGTACGGATTGGAATCTCGTTGATCCATTCATGTCTCCAATAGCTACAGCTTCGACACTGTCCATATGGGTGATGGCCTCAACCTCTAATGCCGTCCTTGCTCCTTCTCGGGTCCACCGCCTCCTCCTTATGCTGTAACTGATGCACCCTGCCCAGTTCCCAACTCTGGATGCCAGTTACAAATGCAGTCCCCGCTCCGTCTCAGTGTCCACCACCTCCTCCTACTGCTGCTGCTGCTGCCACCTGTCACTTGTAACGTATAACAGAGCTGTGTAGCTGGCTAATTTTTGTACTGAAAGACCCCCCTCAGAGACCTCTGCCTGTACTCTGAAGCCTGTGTATGGCTTGTAACGGAGCGGTGAAACCTGGTGGCTACTTTTTGGACCAGAGGAACCCCCTCATGTCCCTCTCTGGCTGTACTCAGAGACCGTGTAAAATCCGGCATGTTCCCTTGGCCGACACCCATAAAATGGCGTGAGCTATTCGACCAAAACTACTTGCCAGCAACAGAAAAAAGACTTCCTTATTTTTTTTTTTACTTGTACAGTGTTGTGCAGAGCTGGGAGAGTCTTGACATGTCTTTTTAAATGTATTTATAGGCTGTAGAAGCTCTCCACCGACTTTAATGGAGTTCGAATTCGATGTTTGATCACCCGAATAATTAT
Organism: Pyxicephalus adspersus; assembly: GCF_032062135.1. Lineage (NCBI taxonomy): Eukaryota > Metazoa > Chordata > Amphibia > Anura > Pyxicephalidae > Pyxicephalus > Pyxicephalus adspersus. The sequence continues at coordinate 78,384,536 of NC_092864.1, read as the reverse complement.
GCATTATTCAACCGAATAGCTATCGAATCGAATAGTGAACTATTCGACCAACACTAATCCTGAGTCACGCTCGGGGTAGATTTAAACTAAATAAACCCCACTAACCTTGCTCCGTTGTTGTCCCCCATTGTCCTGCTGGTCCCCGCAGGTCCTGGGGACACATCCTTCCTCCTCGATTTTCAGCTGGTGAATGCAGCAACGATCTCCGGGGTTTCCCGGTGACATTGTTACATGCGTCAGTGCTGGTGGGCAGATCGGCCGGAAATTCTAATCATTTTCTTTTGGATTCAATGCAAAATAGCTGTATTGAGTCCAATGCAAAGAAATATTTATATATTATATAAATAATTATGTTATATATATAATATACATGCTACTGTACACTTACATTATATGTTTACATTTTTTATTTTTTTTAACAGATTTTTGTCTTTTGTTATTTAAAGTTTATTAATAAATGTATTAAATTTATTAAATATTGGTGAATTATGACTAAGAATTGTAGCCTACAATGAAAAATACATTTCCATGCAAAAAATTGTCCACTTTTTGCATGGACATTTGCACGGAATTAGACTGCTAGGGAGGTTAGTGGGCTGGAAGCATGCATGCGCCGAATCTTCTGCTCATCCATCGTAAGTCTGGAGAGTCTGATCAAAAGAAGGGCTTCCGCTCTTCCTACACTACATGTAAATGCCGGCAGTGACGCACACGTGTCTTACTGCGCGTGTGTTTATGGCATGTAAAGGGTGGCTTCCACCCTCACTGAGGAGGTCATACGTGGATCTGTCCAAATCGCCAAGGGGGCCATAGTTAGGTAACTGAGAATTGGAATTGACCTCCCAGTAGGAGGGAAGTGTGGAATAACACTCCTCACACACCACCTTCACTCGCCTAGCATTGTGGTTGCGTGGTCTCCGGGCTGGCAAGTCCTGGGTACAGAAAAGTTTCCTGTGCTCAAACGATTGATATGGGATGGGAGATTAGCCAGACTGTATTCTGGCAAACCCCCACCTGTCCGTCCGTATTAACGGGCACTCTCGTTACTTGTAAGGTGGGCTGGGAGAGGAGGAAATAAAGAGAAAAAAAGTTAGGAGGGAAAAAGGGAAAATATATACAATATATATCATAGACTTGTCCCTGGTTCGATAAGTAAAAATCACCAGTTTATATACATAACGTAAAACAAAATGTCAAAGACAGTGACTAATCTTACACGATACCATACATGTAACCATAAATACTATACAGGGATCCTCTTTTATTTATGCAATTGATACGTTATTTTATAAAAGTTTTCACAGAGTATCCAATATACATGTGTTACATTCTTCTATACACTTGATACAGGAGAGCGACACACTAAGATATATTCATTTAAAACAAGCGGGTATTAGGGATGAGCGAGCGAGAATATTAAGTTGGATCTCGCGGCGAATCGAGCCTTTCTTGCTTACCGATGTAAGCGAGAATGGCCTTCTGATTCACCGAGAGGTCGAGCTCCCGCCAAACAGAAGGGTAATTAACCTCTAGTGCCCCGGGGATCACACATTCTTCTCTGTAACAAACATATCATTTGTAAGAGATACTTATATTACAATGTCAGGAGGTTCTCCTTTGCCGGGCATCTTCTCAATGATTGCAGATGTGGCTGCATTCATTGAGAAGAGTGTGTGATCCCCGGGGCACTAGAGGGTAATTGACCTGTAGTGCCCCGGGGATTGCACACTGGGCTCATTAATAATTGTAGCCATGGCTGCAACCATTAAGAAGAGTGTGCGATAGAGGTTAATTAACCTCTAGTGCCCCGGGGATCATATTGGAACTGCAGAGTTCATCCACTTTGCGGTCACAGCTGTGACTGCTGGCGATCCCCTGGTGCCCCGGGGATCACAAACAGGGAGATTCCCAGGTCTGAATGCAGCTTTGGGAATCCTCCTGTTTTGATTTCCTCTTTCGATGGTTTTGCAAAATCGGTTCACCGAAATTTCGAGGAACCATTGGAAGTTCGAGGAAATTTTCACGAGAATGCCAGATGCTCATCTCTAGCAGGTATACTGTTTTTTATGTACTAGGCATTAATTAAGCAATTATTGTCTTAAGTTATATAAATTCTACTAAATATCTGAAATTACATTAATTTCATACTTCCATACACTTGATACAGAGAAGTACCACAATGAAAATTGAGGGTTTCATACATTTTAAAGAAGCAAAAACCTTAATTATATACACAAGGCATTATTAAAGGTACATATAGCACATAATGAGTTTGTAAAACTAGAATTTGTATCTGTATTTATGCATCATAATATATATTCTTAGAACTACTAGGGAGATTACTGTATATTTGTATTCTTGATGTATATGGGACTTACCCTGGAAATATGAATATGCAATGGCTATAGATAGGGTTTAAAGCTCAAGATGTCATTAAGGCCTGGTAGTGTCGTAGCATTTACCTAGTAAATCCATCAGGTTTCCTTTTGTAAAAGGATTTTATCCAGGTCCCCCCTCTGGGATTATGGGAGACCTTTTCTAGCAAAATATTTTTCTGGAAAAATAAATTACCTCGCTATTAAAATTATGTTTCATATGAACGTGGTGGCTGATGAGTGTTACGATTTTGTCTGTTTGTATGGTGTGAACATGTTTGTAGATTGTCTTTCTAAAAGCCCTTTAGGTCTTACCTACATAATAGCAAATGGTCAGCATATACTAATAAAGTTTTTCAATTCTTTTATTCTTTACCAAGGTAAAATACCTAATAACTTTTAAAACAATATTTTCGCTATTCTTTTCTATGTTACCCAAGACATTCATGACTCTAAGAGGTATGTTTCTTTTTGATTTTCAATCTTGGCAGTAAATATTTGACATTATACTAGACCTAACCTTCCAAATACTGTTTAATTAATATGAAATTATCATGAAATAAATGTGAATAACAATATTTTTGATACTCAACAAAGGTAATTTCTTAAGAAGTGTTAGATTACACAATAATTGTAGATAGAGTTCTTTAAACATTTTTAAAAATTATTTGCAGAATTTCATTAAATACGTTTGGGTATCCCTCATATGAAACAAGAGAAAAATTAATAATAATATTATTAAATTAACAAAAAAATTATTTACACTGGGGAGCAATTTTGAACACATTTTTTGTTGACTTCAATTTTTAAGCCTATTTACATTAAAATTGGTATGCTGATTTTGAAAGTACAGTTAGTTTTCATCTATCACGTCAGTTTTTTTCTCTACCGCTAATTTTAATGCGATTACTGTAGTGTGGATTTGTATAGGCTATTCATTTACACTTAAGACAGTGTGGTCAGAGGTTGTGCGCTGCTCTACGTAGTGAATAAGCAAAATTTATTTTTCTACTTCCACACGTATTTCCTTTCTTTTACATCATGTCTGGGTAGAGAATACGCCAATTAAGGTGATTAGTTTGCAGCTGCGCGATTCAGTAGGATCTGGTAAGCTCTGTCAATGGTGAGGTCAGAGCAAATAATTTGCACACACCTGCTCCCTCTTCAGTGCGCATCTACAGTCCATTACAGGTCAATTTGAATTTTTAATGCTACATCTTCTTTTGGGTACATGCTACATTTTTATGTTACATTATACTCATTCACAAAATTGATTCATTTATTGTTACATTTGTTGCACTGTTTTGATACTTTTTTGTTTGCTTGCAACTCTGTATCAAGCTGTATATATACTAATTAACACTTTATATTATGTCATCACACAATACCGTGTTTCCCCCGATAAGGCATCCCCATCAAATAAGCCACCCCCCGATTTTTGCTCAAACAATTAAAATAAAGCACCCCCCGCAAATAAGACATCCTCCGATACCTAATACTGTGTGCCTCTGTGTGACTCCTCGATGCTGGCTGCAGTGCAGAGTGAAACTGAAAGTAACTTCAAAGCAAGCAAGCAAGCTGCTGATCCCTGCCCTAACAGAGTCTGGTACCAGGCGAGTCAGTGATCAGAAGGAGACAATGAATGGCACAGAGTGATCAGAAGGGGACAATGAATGGTACAGAGTGATCAGAAGGGGACAATGAATGGCACAGAGTGATCAGAAGGGGACAATCTTCTTCATGGAAAAATAAGACATCCCCCTGAAAATAAGACCTAGGGCATATTTTGGCATTTCAAAAAATATAAGACAGTGCCTTATCATAGGGGAAACAGGGTAGTATGAATGTCATAAAAATGTCACCAAGCATTTGTGATCTGATTCAAAGTTCATTCTAGTTTGGCTTTTGGTTTTGGTCCAGGTTGCCAAGCACATAGGGGATGTCAACAATGCGCATCAAACTCCTAAGGTTTGGCGCACAACTATGTGGATCAAACAACTGAGTTTTAATAGGCCAATTGTGCTGTTTTTAGCCTTTTAAACAATTTATAGAAGGGAACCACTTAAAAACAAGCATAATTGACTTTTTTAAATTGTAGGTCCTGGGAGAATGTAAAGATGGCATAAAAAAACCCCAAAAAACAAACTTCAACATTTTTCAAAAAACTTTATTCAAAATAAACCCATTTGCTAAAATGTCACATTTCAAATAGAGCCCACACAGACACCACTAAATTTACATGACAAAATAAAAAAAAATAAAAAAACACATGTAAACCCATATTTCAATATAAAGCCAAATTAGTTCAAAAATGGTCCAACAAATATTGCATTCCAAAAAAAACCAATTTGCTATTTTGCCCTATCAAGAGTGGAAAACTGGATTAGAAAATATTTATGCAGGACAAACATTTAAAGGTGGTAATAAAGACATTTTATTGAAATGAAACAATATGGTCACAAACACAATAACATAGCATTAACATTGACGTCTTAATTGAAAAATTGACATTGAAACATTCAAATTTTAAAAACAAAAACAGCTATTGTGCTAAATGGTTAGCAAAGTATCAAATGTAGCAACATTAGATGAGTAGAACACAGCAAGACCCCCCGAAAGAAAAAAAAAAAAGGCAAAGGAAAAAGGAAGTCAGACAACACCTTTATATATGCTCATGATTATGCGCACAGCTGATGGGAATTCGCATGTAATTGGGACATGAGCAGTCTATGCAATTTGGCTGTTTGTTTTTTGACAGTTTGGCATTCCATAATCATTTATTGATGTGATCCTTTACATGTGTACACCAGTGAACGACTATCTAATAAATATTAATTTAAAACAAAGTAGGCTTTAATGTTCAAGTAATTTATTAAATGTGTGTGTATAGTGTAACTGTTAACATTTTTGATTTTATTATATTATTCATTACATACATTAATAATACATTATTATTTTTTATATTTTATTTTAATATTTTATTATATTTTTTATATTTATATATTTATATATACAAATAAATTATTTATATATATATATATATATATATATATATATATATATATACACACACACACACACACATATATATATATATATATATCTATATGAATGAATATGAAGAATTTGGTTGGATGATCTAGTTCGCTGGCAGAAGCGAGGTCCGAACTCGCTAGTATTTATCACCAGGGGGATCTTCAGGTCGGGCATTGTAAGTGTTTCAGTTAACTCTTTCTGAACCTGAAAATATGCTTATTTTTTTTAGCTAATATATATGTTTTAAACATTTGAACACCAAAATTTTTATTTTTATAGGGCTGAAGTGAAAGAGTAACAGATGTATATTATTAGAACGAATGATTTTTTAGGGGAACAGTGACTTTTAATGCAAGCTCGCCAGCTGCCAGAGATGCGCGGTTCGGAGCGAGTTATCATTTCAGTTGTTAACTGCTGGGAGAATATGCCAAAGTATTCTCGCCGGCCGAAATTTGGTTAATTAAAAGGTTTCTGGCGTTGATTCCGGATCGCGATTACTCAGCGAGCTTCCGATTTGGCTTGATGAATCAGGCTCACTGTCAGAAGTCGAAAAGGATGTTTGGTTATCATGAAAAGCCATTGTTAAAGACTTTCTTGGAAACGAACGAGCAAATAATTACACAGAAATTGTCCAGAAACTCTTGAAGAGCTACAAAATGCTTGGTTGCAATATGAGCATCAAGGTGCATTTTCTGCATAGCCATCTTTCAAACTTTCCTGAAAACCTTGGTGCAGTCAGTGATGATCAAGGTGAACAATTTCACCAAGATTTGAAGGTCATGGAAGGACAGTATCTGGGTAGATGGGATGTACATATGATAGCTGACTATTGTTGGAACATCCAACTGGATTGTCTTAACACTGAACACTCCAGGAAAAGCTATAAGCGTAAATTTTTACCTTCGCCACTTACCTGATTAAATTTCAAATGTTTTACTGTAGAAAATGTCATGGAATATTAATAAATTCCTTGTATGAACAAAATAAATTTAAAGAAACACTACATTCAAGTTATTATTTCATTAATTTTTATTGCATGTAAAATTTGTGTATTTTTTGACAAAAATGGAGGGTACCTTGCATCGTAAAAACTGGATGTGATAGCAAAAAATTGGGGTAATTTCTGGATTCACCACCCAAAAAAAGTGTAAGATCTAACTCAACAAAAAATGCGTTCCCCATGTAAGTACCCACTACCAGTTAAAAAAACTTTTTTAAAGATCTTTTCTAGTATCTTTTTTTTTAAATTATAATCCTCTTGGATATTATCCCACATTTTCTTTCTTTTATTTTTTACAGGTATTCTACAGTAAGACAGTTCCATACCTAATTACATAATATAAGTCTTGCACCAATTGTTATCTGTATTTCTTAAGCAATAAAGAAGAGTGTGTCAGTATTCACAAACCTTAAAATAATCTGAATAGCAACAAACTTTTTTTATATATGAACTGTGGTTCATGTAGACTGAGCTGCAGAAAACCAAAAAGTAAGCCTACCTTGTATCTCAGTTTGACCCATAATAATTAATTTATATGAAAGGATTTCTAATCAGCATCTTTACTTTTTACATCCAGATTCCATTATCCTGCTAAAGATAAGTTGGTCCTAACTAGTGTTGGTTGAATAGCTCACTATTCGATTCGACCGCTATTCAGTCGAATAATGCATAATTATTCGGGTTATCGAACATCGAATTTGAACTCCATTAAAGTCAATGGGGAAAAAATTTGGGTTGTTATTCGGGTCGTTGGAGAACTTCTACAGCCTATAAATACATTTAAAAAGACATGTCAAGACTCTCCCATCTCTGCACAACACTGTACAAGTAAAAATAAAATAAGGAAGTCTTTTTTCTGTTGCTGGCAAGTAGTTTTGGTCGAATAGCTCACGCCATTTTATGGGTCGGCCAAGGTAACATGCCGGATTTTACACGGTCTCCGAGTACAGCCAGAGAGGGACATGAGGGGGGTCCTCTGGTCCAAAAATTAGCCACCAGGTTTCACCGCTTTGTTACAAGCCATACACAGGCTTGAGAGTACTTGCAGAGGTCTCTGAGGGCGGTCTTCAGTCCAAAAATTAGCCAGCTACACAGCTCTGTTATATGTTACAAGTGACAGGTGGCAGCAGCAGCAGCAGTAGGAGGAGGCGGTGGGCACTGAGATGGAGCGGGGACCGCATTTGTAACTGGCATCCAGAGTTGGGAATTTGGCTGTAAACCCAAAAACCCAAACAAACTTGGAACAAGTTGCATGAGCACTCATTTAAAAAGCCACCACCCGGTTACCTGGCGTGAACACCTGGTGAAAGCACAGAGCTCTGTGCGACCACCTCCACCCAAGAAGCAAGCTCAAACTGCTCGATCTTCCTCCACTGCCTTTCCTCCTTCTGCCACCAAAGTTACCCATGCTACTGCCATGAATTTGAGTGGGGCATGTCGCCGAGCATTACCTTTTTCAGGCTCCACCAGGGGTGAGCAGGAGCTCCAATGCAGATCAGCTGCTGTTTGTTGCATTGCTAGCAGTCAAGACCAGGCATCATTGCCATCCCCCACAATTTCTACCCCACCGTCCAATCTTTCTGTGGTTAGCATTAGCAGCATCCAACCTTCCATCCCTCAGATGCTGGAGCGCAAGAGGAAATATGTCTCAAATGACCCCAAAACAAAGCTAAACAATGCTGCAATTGCACAGCTGATAGCATCAGAGCTCCTCCCTTACCCGCTGGTGGACTCCAATGTGCTCTGTTACGCATTTCTCTGCAGGAAACCACAGTTAATTATGCCTAAGCAACAGTATTTTGCAGAAAAATGTGTTCCTGCTTTGCATTGGTTGGTTGAGCAAGCATGGACTGGGAAGATATATTTCCTATACAGCTTACTGGGTAACTTTGGCGGCCACAGGGGAAGATGCAGCTGCAGCAAGGCCTGCATACTTAATTCTGCCCAGAGCACATCACCATGCAATTTCCTCCTCAACCTCCACTTCCACCTCCTTCTTTGACTCTTGTGCCTTAAACAATTCTTCCAGGTACTCTTTGCAGTGGAGACCCAGCACCTCCTATTCGGCAGCATCTATTTACCGCCAGCAAGATCCTGCAGTTTGGTATTTCGGTGCACAATTCCTACGTTGCCACGCAGTCCTGAGGTTGCGAAGCCTGTGATCCCTCTGTCACATGGGTGCAGCCATTCTAAGTGCCTTGCGGGAGCAGGAGGACATATGGCTAACTCCCAACAGACATCAGCCAGGCAAGGTCGTGTGTGACAACGGGGCCAATCTGCTTGCAGCCCTGCGTTGTGGGAAAGTCACACGCGTACTTTGCCTGGCTCACGTCATGAACCTGATAGTACAGCACTTCCTTAGGAATTACCCAGGCCTCCAGCCGCTGTTGCTGAAGGTAAGAAAGTTGTCAGCGCATTTCTGCCTGTCGTACACAGCCAGTGCCAGATTGGTGGATTTACAGCGAAATCTGAACCTGCCAGTGCACCGGTTGTGATGTGGCCACATGTTGGAATTCCACCTTTTACATGCTGAAGCGGTTGGCTGATCAACAGAAAGCTGTGGTGGATTACGTGGCAGAGTCTATTCATTTGAGACGTATACCTACACTACCTTTCTTCAGCCCTGCAGAGTGGCTGCAAATGTAGGACTTGTGCACTGTATTGTCACCTTTTGAAGAGGCCACCAGGATGATCAACAGAGATCAGGCCTGTGTCAGTGACACCATCCCCATCATATGTCTGCTGGAACAAATGATGGTGGATCTCGGACACGACACAGAGCGGACGCCGCATCAAGAGACGTTTCAAACATCATCTCGGACATGCGTGCCTACTAGACATAGTGCATCACAAATCCAGGAAGAGCAGGTGGAAGAGGATGAGGTGGACATTGCAGGCATGGCAGAAGGGGAGGAAGGGGCAGAGGAGGATATTGAGGGTACTTGAGCATCCATCCACCCAAACACAAGGCGCCATGTTCCGTGGATGGCAAGACCAGGCGGAGGAGGAGGAGGACGACCACCCTGTGTTGCTGTTCGACCCACAGGAGTCTGGGTACAGAATTACCTCAGCTGTGGGTAGTTTAAGCCACATGACAGGCTTCATGCAAGAGTGCAAAGCCAAAGATACACACATTGAACACATTAAAACTAAGACTGATGACTATTGGATTGCTACGTTACTGGATCCACGTTACAAGCCTGAGATACAACAACTGATCTTCCCCGAATACATAGGACCTAAAATGCAGCACTACCAAGAAGTGCTTGTAAGGGACTTGTGCTCAGCCTTTCCGACTGCCAGCAGTAGCAGGGATCCCTATGGCAGTTCCACCAGCCATGGTAACCAAACAACTGCTTTAAGTTTTACTATATAGCGAAACCACATGAAAGGGTTTGGGCTTGGAGGAATCAGCGGGGAAAGAAGACCCTGTTTAGCTGAAGTCCAGTCTGGCATCTAGAGCTGGGTACTGGGAGGATGAGGCGGTGGGCCCTGAGACGGAGGAAGGAGGGCATTAACATTGAAGGCCATCACTTTTTTGGACAGTGTAGAAGCAGTAGCGGTGGGCCCTGAGACGGAGCAAGGAGGGCATTACCATTGAAGGCCATCACTTAGTGTAGAAGCAGTAGCGGTGGGCCCTGAGACAGAGCAAGGAGGGCATTAACATTGAAGGCCATCACTTTTTTGGACAGTGTAGAAGCAGTAGCGATTGTAGACATGAATGGATGAGGGAGATTCCAATCTGTCCCTACCTACTATATAGCGAAACCACTTGAAAGGGATTGAAAGGGATTGCATCTAAAGTCAGGTACTGGGCAGGCGGTAGCATCATTTACAGCAGGAGGAGGAGGTGGTGGGCTCTGAGATGGAGTGTGGACGACATTAGTGTATGCCATTTAAGGTCAGGTACTAGGCAGGCGGCAGCATCATTTACAGCAGGAGGAGGCGGTGGGCTCTGAGACGGAGTATGGACGGCATTATTGTCTGGCATTTAAGGTCAGGTACTGGGCAGGTAGCAGAATCATTTACAGCAGGAGGAGGAGGTGGTGGGCTCTGAGACGGAGTATGGACGGCATTATTGTCTGGCATTTAAGGTCAGGTACTGGGCAGGTGGCAGAATCATTTACAGCAGGAGGAGGAGGTGGTGGGCTCTGAGATGTTGTATGGACGGCATTATTGTATGGCATCTAAAGTCAGTTACTGGGCAGGTGGCAGCATCATTTACAGCAGGAGGAGACCGTGGGATCTGAGACGGAGTATGGACAGCATTAGTTTCTGGCATCTAAAGTCAGGTACTGAGCAGGCGGCAGCATCATTTAGAAGCAGGAGGAGGAGGTGGTGGGCTCTGAGACGGATCGTGGACTACATTAGTATCTTGCACTAGAGTTGGGTACTGGGAAGGCGGCAGCAGTAACAGGCAGTAGGAGGCGTTGGTCCCTGGTACGGAGCGTGGACCACATTGGAGGTTCAGGCCAGAAACTCTATGGACAGTGTAGAAGCTGTATCTAATTGGGACATTAATGGATTAACGAAAATAACACTTTCCATACCTACCATGTAGTGAAACCACATAAAAGGTAACGTACTTGGTGGAATACGCGGGGAAATACATAAATCTTTTATCATTTGTGGATATCTAGCAAGTGCTTTCACAGTTAAATATATGTATTTGTCTCACTTAAATACAAACGTTTTGAGGATAGTTTTAGGATACATATCCAAGTGCTATCAGAATTAAAAATCTGTAGAATTAAAAATTTTACAGAAATACAGAAAATTATCTGTGTTTTTTTATAGATAGCAACTTGCTATCCATTAAAATAAACATAAAAATTTCTATATTTCTGTAAGAAAAATACAGATAATTATTTCTGATATCACTTGCTACCTATCAAAATAAACATGTATTTCTGTAAAAAAAAATACAGAGAATTAATTCTGATAATACTTGCTACCTATGAAAAAAAACAGAAAATATTCTGTATTTTTGTAAAAAAAATACAGAGAATTCATTCTGATCCTACTTGCTTACCTATGATAATAAACAGAAAATTTTCTGTATTTCCGAAAAAAAAATACAGAGAATTAATTCTGATAACACTTGCTACCTATGAAAAAATACAGAAAAAATTCTGGATTTCTGTAAAAAAATTAGAGAGAACTAATTCTGATCCTACTTGCTACCTATAATAATAAACTGAAAATTTTCTGTATTTTTGTAAAAAAATACAGAGAATTAATGCTGATCCTTTTTGCCACCTATCAAAATGAACAGAAAATTTTCTGTATTTCTGTAAAAAAATACAGATAATTAATTCTATTGGGGCAAGATCAGTTGTTGTATCTCAGGCTTGTAATGTGGATCCAGTAATGTAGCAATCCAATAGTCGTCAGTCTTTGTTTTTATGTGTTTTATGCGTTGATCTTTGGCTAGGCACTCCTGCATGAAAGATGTCATGTGGCTCAAACTACCCACAGCTGAGGTAATTCTGGACCCCACTCCTGTGGGTCGAACAGCAGCACAGGGTCATCCTCCTCCTCCTCCGCCTGGTCTTGCCATCCACGGAACATGCCGCCTTGTGTTTGGGTGGATTAATGCCATGTACCCTCAATCTCCTCCTCTGCCCCTTCCTCCCCTTCTCCCATGCCTGCAATGTCCTCCTCATCCCATTCCCCCTCCTCCTCTTCCTGGATTGCTGGTGCACTATGCATACTAGGCAAGCATGTCTGAGATGATATTTGCAGCGTCCGCTCTGTGTCATGTCCGAGATCCACCATCATCTGTTCAAGCAGGCATATGATGTTGATGGTGTCATTGACACAGGCCTGATCTCTGTTGATCATCCTGGTCGCCTCTTCAAAATACAGTGCACAAGTCCTCAATTTGCATGCCACTCCGAAGGGCTGAAAAAAGGTAGTGTGGGTATGCATCTGAAACGAACAGACTCGTTAATCCACCACCGCTTTCTGTTGTTCAGCCAGCCGCTGCAGCATGTAAAATGTGGAAGGTATGCAGGCCTTGCTGCAGCTGCATCTTCCCCTGCTGCCACCAAAGTTACCCAGTGAGCTGTAAAGGAAATATATCTTCCCACTCCATGCTTGTTCGGCCGGTTGTCAGGTGCACCTTGCCAGAAACTGAGTGCTACAGGGCCATGGACACATTGCTCTGCACGTGTTCATGCAAAGCAGGAACACATTTTTGTGCAAAGTACTGTCGCTTAGGCATAACGTACTGTGGGCTTGCGCAGAGGAATGCGTAACGGAACGCATTGGAGTCCACCAGCCGGTAAGGGAGGAGCTCTATCGCAATCAGCTGTGCAATTGCCGCATTGATCAGCTTTGTTTTGGGGTCATTTGGGCCATATTTCCTCTTGCGCTCCAGCATCTGGGGGATGGAATGTTGGATGCTGCTAATGCTAACCACAGAAACATTGGACCATGGGGTAGAAGTTGTGGGGGATGGCAATGATGGCTGGTCCTGACTGCTAGCAATGCCACAAACAGCAGGCGATCTGCGTTGGAGCTCCTGCTCACCGCTGGTGGAGCCTGAAAAAGGTAATGATCGGCTACATGCCACACTCAAATTGCTGGCAGCAGCATGTGATACTGTAGTGGCAGAAAGAGGAAAGGCAGCGCAGGAGGATCGAGCAGTTGGAGCTTGCTTCTTGGGCGGTGGTGGTTGCACAGAGCTCTGTGCTTTCACCAGGTGTTCACGCCAGGTTACTGGGTGGTGGCTTTTTAAATGGGTGTCTATGCAACTTGTTCCAAGTTTGTTTGGGTTTTTGCCTAGTTTCAAGTATTGAGCACACAGTTTACAGATGACCATAGTGTTGTTATCACTATGGACATTAAAAAATGCCCACACTGGCAAACATTTAACTGGGCCGAAAGGTGCTCTGGAGCTGGTGCTCATGGTGGCGGTCCGCGGTTGTTGAGGCATAGCTGTGGGGACAGCTTCGGACAATTTACATATTTGACTTGCCTCACTGGAAATTAAAGTATGCAGAGTGTGGGCAGCTTTTACCCTCTTCCTCCCTCTCCCCCTTTGAGGGCACTCTGCAACCTCCTCCTCCTCTTCTTCTTCTTCTTCTTCCTCCTCTTCTTCTTCCTGCCTATGATGATCTCCTTGTTCACCCCATGTCGGATCAAGGACATCATCTTCATCATAAGAAGAGACAGTTTCCCTATATGTGCCGAAAGGAAGCTGCGGCCTTTTGGAGCCAGTTTGAATTGGCTGGTCTGGCTCAGAGTGTTCTGGTAAAAAGTAACTGGGGGGAAAGCCTGTGAACTGACTCTCTTCGTCAGATGACTCAAACAACTGAGCATCTTCTTGCTACCTATCAAAATAAACAGAAAAAATTCTGTATTTCTGTAAAAAAAATACAGAGAATTAATTCTGATAACACTTCCTACCTATCAAAATAAACAGAAAAAATTCTGTATTTCTGTAAAAAAAATACAGAGAATTAATTCTGATTTTCTGTAAAAAAAATACCGATATTTCATTCTGATACCACTTGTTATCTATCAAAATAAACAGAAAAATTTCTGTATGTCTGTAAAAAAATACAGATATTTCATTCTGATACCACTTGCTATCTATCAAAATAAACAGAAAAATTTCTGTATTTATGTTAAAAAAATATGGGTATTTCGTTCTGATACCACTTGCTATCTATCAAAATAAACAGAAAATGTTCTGTATTTCTGTAAAAAAATACAGATAAAAGCTTCCTACAGTTACATTCTTACAGGGATGTGGTATGAGCTGGCAAAATTATACCCAAAAATGAGATAGATGCCATCTCCCACGAAAAAGGGAACTTAATACGCAGTTGGTCCCAAAGTACCTTTAGGTATATTTAATGGTAGAATATTTGATTTGGACATGTTAGGTTTATAGTAAGAAGCTTTACTATATTGATTAATTATATCCAAAACCACATTCAAGGATATCGAAGGTTGAGTCAATATTAGCATGATGTCATCTGCAAAGAGGCTGATTTTATGTTCCCTGCCTGCTACCAATAGACCACGGTTAATTGCCTCCACCCGTATCTTTTCTGCCAAAGTTTCAATCAATAAGGTAAAAATAATAGGTGAAAGCGGACAACCTTGTCACGTACCATTTGTGATATCAAAGTTAGAAGAGAGGGCACCATATGTAAAAAAATACAGATATTTCATTCTGATACCACTTGTAATCTATCAAAAAAAACAGAAAAATGTTTGTATTTTTGTAAAAAAATACAGATATTTTTCATTCTGATACCACTTGTAATCTATCAAAAAAAACAGAAAAATGTTTGTATTTTTGTAAAAAAATACAGATATTTCATTCTGATACCACTTGCTATCTATCACAATAAACAGAAAAATTTCTGTATTTCTGTAAAAAAAATACAGATATTTCATTCTGATACCACTTGCTATCTATGAAAATAAACAGAAAAATTTCTGTATTTCTGTAAAAAAAATACAGATATTTCATTCTGATACCTCTTGCTATCTATCAAAATAAAAAGAAAGGGGGCATGTCCGGCCGGCTCTTAAGATGGCCATGTTTTGAGAGAGCTCCGTGTGAGTCTGGGCATTAACGACTTTTTCCGTAGCGACTGTGACCCTCCGACTGTCTTAAGGGTGTTCTGGATCCACATTTACCTTGGCAAACATGACTAGACAGAAGAAGGGGAAGACAGAGCCTCAAGGGCTTTCTTATTTTAGACCGCAGCTATCTCGTCAACAACAAGATGGTGACAGGACTCCTCTTCCGGCTACTTCACCTGCACAATCAGCTGGTGAATCCTCTCCGCGGTATGTGCGTAAGGGAAGATCGGTGGGCAGTGTAGATGAGACCTCCCGTCATACTGCCTCACCTGAACCACCATCTCTGTTTTCGCAGAATGAGGTATCTCATATCCCGGATCCCGCGGGAAGTGAGATCGGGGCTGCTGTCCTAACAACAGGCCTGATTGTGGAGATAGATTTGGAGCGTTTTCAAGTGGGAGATGCAGTGCTGTCCCCAACGACCCTGAAAGAGATGTTACTGTCTTTGAGACATTCTATACAACAGGATTTAAACTCCATGTTGGGTAAATTTAATGCATCTATCTCAAGTTTTGGGAAAAGACTTCAACATGTAGAACATCTAAAATGGGGAAATTTTCCCAGGCACATAATGATCTGATTGATGCCCATCAGGAACATGCATCTGAGATAAATTGGCTTAGGTCCAAAGTAGCTGACCTGGAGGACTGCCCCCGACATAACAATATCAAGCTTAGGGGGATTCCAGAATCTGTGGTCCTGGGTGAACTGGGGACTTTTGCCAAGCATATGTGTCATGCATTAGTTCCATCAGTTACAGATTTAGAACTTACAATCGATCGGGCCCATAGAATTCCCAAGCCTGCATTTCTTCCCGCTGAAATTCCACGGAATGTGCTGATACGTATGCACTTCTTCCATACTAAAGAAAAAGTTATGGCGGCAGCCAGTAAAAAACACCTCCCTTACCGGAACAATTTCACAATATTCAACTGTTTACTGATCTATCTGCTCAGACGATTCAAAATTGGAGGAAATTGTCACCAATTACTAAAATATTAGGAGATAATCAGATTGCATATCGTTGGGGTTATCCGACCAAGCTTCCTTTAGCTTATAATGGAATAACCCATGCAGTTTTCTCAGTGGAAATGGGTCGGCAGCTCCTTCAAGGATGGAATTTGGATAATCCTGCTACCGAACACCAGTCGCCTGCATCTCCGAGAAAAGTGTCCCATAAGTGGATCTAAATT
Organism: Pyxicephalus adspersus; assembly: GCF_032062135.1. Lineage (NCBI taxonomy): Eukaryota > Metazoa > Chordata > Amphibia > Anura > Pyxicephalidae > Pyxicephalus > Pyxicephalus adspersus. The sequence goes on along the minus strand of NC_092864.1, from coordinate 78,368,325 downwards.
GAGATGGAGGGACCAACTTTTACGATTTAGCTCTCATTATTACACGGACTGTGTTCTATATCCAGCCAGTATAGCTTTACGTTGCCAGATACACCTGGGTATTAACCAGGGGGACATTTCTTTTTTCTTAAATCTTTTCTTTGTGTGTTTTTTTTTTCTATTTTGTTATACCAGCCAATCAGTTTTCTTTTTGTTGGAAGATATCCTGATGTCTCAAAACTTAGTTTCTCTGTTGGAAAAGTCTACACAGCTATGGTTTCTCAAACTCAAAAGATAGTGAGATGGCACGCTTTATCTCTTTGAATGTTCGTGGTCTTAACAGCCCATTTAAAAGAAATCTACTATCTAAGTAAATGCAAAGCTTGAAAGCAGATATTCTTTTTCTCCAGGAAACCCATCTACATACTTTTCAATTGCCTAACTGGAAGTTGAAGTATTTCTCACATACTTATATGGCCAATATACCTAAAAAGAAATGTGGTGTGTTAATTGCGGTTAGAGACTCTGTTTCCTATCAATATCTTATTCATATTGCTGGAGAAGATGGAAGGTTTCTTTTTTTAATTTGTAAAATCAATACAGAAATTTTTACTTTGGTGAATATATATGCTCCTAATTATAATCAACATTCTTTCCTGATGAAGCTCTTTAAATTGGTAAATAAAGTTAAACAAGGAGTACTGCTTATAGGAGGCGATTTTAACGTGACTCCCTATTCCATTTTGGACTCCAACACTAAAACGGAAATCTCAGGATTTGCGTAATCTTCTAATGGAATACGAACTGTTTGATATTTGGCGGTGTCAACATGGAGATGATCGGGATTATACTTACTATTCGCACGTCCATCAATCACACTCTCGTATTGACTTTTTTTTTGACGGACTTTAGATCTCTCACGAATGTCTCTAAGTTTAACATTGGATCTATAATGTGGTCAGATCATGCGCCAGTGATGGTTCTGTGGGGAAATCAACCTTCTAGGCCTGATAGACTGTGGCGGTTGAACACTTTTATTTTAACCGATCCGACATATCGGGACGATTTTGTGAAGGCTCAGGATTTATATTTTTCTATAAATGATACTGATGATGTTAATAACTTCACTCTGTGGAATGCTCATAAGGCATATATGAGGGGTCTGTTTAATAAAGCTTGTGCCCATGAAAAAAAGAATAGAATGAGACAGATCAAAGATTTGCTACAATCTATTAATGTCTGGAGACCCTTAATAAACAGTCTCCCTCTTCGCAATTGTCAGCTGCGCTCTCTAGAAATAGGATGCAATTTAAATCTCTTTTGCTTTTTAAATATGATGCATATATTAGGAAATTGAACACCACCCAATACTCTTTGGGTAACAAACCGTGGGCATATTTGGCAAGGAAAATTAAAATTAGAAGAGCCAAATCTAATTTTCTCTATTTTAGACCCTGTTACTAATAAATATTCTTATAGCCCTCAGGGTATAGCGGAAGCTTTTTGTAACTACTACAAGAGTCTTTATAATCTAAAGCATGATAGTGATACGTTCCAGCCGACTGATGCATCTATACGCAACTTTTTGGATTCCATCTCTTTAAGTTCGGTCACAGCAGCACAATTGCAATATCTCTCTGCTCCCTTTATGACAGCTGAAATAGATAAGACTATCAGATCTTTGCCAAATCATAAAACCACGGGAAATGATGGATTTCCCCATGAATATTATAAAGTCTTTAAGGCGCAACTCTCACCATATTTAGTTAAGGTATTCCATGAGGCAGCTAAGTTTGAGTCGTTTCCAAAGGAAATGCTTCAAGCGGTGATTGTTACAGTTCCTAAGGAGGGGAAAGACCATACAGTTCCCAACCAATATAGGCCAATTTCGCTTCTTAACTCTGATATCAAGATATTTGCGAAAACGTTGGCACTTAGATTAGCTCCGATTGTTCCAGATATAGTTCATCCTGATCAGGAAGGCTTTGTAAAGAACAGACAGGCTCCTGATGGTACTAGAAGACTGAATAATATTTTGCGATTTGCGGAGCTGCACAAATGTCGGCTATCTTATCCCTATACTCCACTCCCAGTGCTAGGGTGTTAACATCTGGTGCCCTCTCTTCTAGCTTTGATATTACAAATGGTACGCGACAAGGTTGTCCGCTTTCACCTATTATTTTCACCTTATTGGTTGAACCTTTGGCAGAAAAGATACGGGTGGAGGCGATGATCCGTGGTCTATTGGTAGCAGACAGGGAGCATAAAATCAGTTTATTTGCAGATGACATCATGCTAATATTGACTCAACCTTCGATATCCCTGAATGTGGTTTTGGATATTAATAATCAATATAGTAAAGCTTCTTACTATAAACTTAACATGTCCAAGTCACATATTCTACCATTAGATATATACCTAAAGGTACTTTGGACCAACTGCGTATTAAGTTCCCTTTTTCGTGGGAGATGGCATCTATCTTGTTTTTGGGTAAAATTTTGCCAGCTCATACCACATCCCTGTATGAATGTAACTAAAGGAAGCTTATGCTATCAATGCAGGCTAAGTTACTATCTCTCCAAAAAAAAGAATTTTCTATAGCCGGTAGAATCGCAGCATTTAAGATGTTTTTACTACCAAAATTTTTGTATATATTTCGGACAGTCTGTATTCCAGTGCCCGCTAGATTTTTTGCTCAAGCGCAAAATATCTTTCTGCATATGTCTGGCTCAATAAAAAACCACACTGCAATTATTCGATCATGATTAAGGAGAGGAGACTTGGAGGCATGAGCCTTCCCAGTATTCAATATTACTATGCTGCCTCCCTTATGGCACAAATTAAACCTTGGTGGATTAAGGACACCAGCAAAATATGGGTAGAGATGGAACTGTCATTTCTCAATTACTCTTGTTATCAATGGCTGTTACTTGCAATAAAAATGGGGTTTTGCGTGCCTCTTCATGATTACCTTACTATTCAAGCTACCCTGCAAATCTGGGGTAAATATTCTGTCTACGACCCAAGTTTGCATTCGACTTGCTACTTACCCCAGATTTGAGGATTTTGGAGGTATTCATTCCTCATTTAAGCCTCTCTTCTTGGTATAACGTTGGAGTTACTAAACTTAAGGATTTTTATTTTTTTAAGAAATTTAAAACTTTTCAGTCTCTGCAAAAGATCTATAATTTGCCATCTACGGAATTTTTCTCTTATATGAGAATTTGGCACTGTTTGCTGACCCTGGATTTATCTGATAGACTCCCAATGGATAAATTCATTTTCTTTTATTTTATTAATTTGGCTTTAGGTAATAAAGGAATCTCTAAATTGTATCGGCTACTTAGTTCCAACCTGGGATTTCAGAAGTCATTAGCGATGCGAAAGTGGGAAAAAGCACTCAATCTTACCATCCCGGATGGTTCTTGGCAAGCCGCAATAAATGCAACCTATTAAGTTACTAAATGTGCACACCACTGGGATATGAACCAGAAAGTGGTGAATCATTGGTATCTGACTCCGGTCAGGCTAGCATATTTCTCAGAATCTAGCACAAACACCTGTTGGAGGGAATGTGGTGGACTTGGTACATTACACCATATTTTATGGTATTGTATTTCGGTCCGATCTTTCTGGAACCAGGATTTTACTTTGGTCTCTGAGATTTCGGGTGCCCGTATTCAACCATGTCTTGAGTTAGCGATCTTACATTTGGGTTTGGATGTAATCCCTATGCCAGCTAGATCAGTAGTTCTTCATGTTCTACTAAGTGCCAAATTGTCTATATTACGTAAGTGGAAAAGTCTGAATGTACCCACGGTGACCGAGGTTGTAAAAGATACTAATGCTCATTGCTCTTATGAAAGAATATTTGCTTTGTCTCAAAATAGGTCTAAACAATTTCTGAACAATTGGGAGGTGTGGTCTATTCACAAGAAGTGTGTTGTGAATATTTCCCTTTAAATTTCAAAAATTGCTTTAGAGATATAGATAAATATGGCAAGAGGTATTGCTGTATTTAAGATACTCTTTTTTCCTTTTTTTTTTTTTACTCAAACATTGGATATGTCTTGTATTTAAGTTTAATATTGGCTGATATATGTTTATGTTTGTTTTTGTTTTTACACTTTGTACTTTCTTCTTTTGAAACTTTTTTCTTACTTTCTATCTTTCTCATTCTGTTCTTCTTCTTTCTTAATTGTTTTGCTCTATATAGTCACCTAATTGGTGTCTTCTTTTCTTTTCTTGAGTTAAAAATGGATATGTGCAACTTATTAATGGATATGTGCAACTGTTAATTTTATGTTTGTTTTTATTTGCTACTACAATTTTGTATTTTTATACAAGAAAAATTCTTGAAAAAAAAATATGGATATTTCATTCTGATACCACTTGATATCTATCAAAATAAACAGAAACATTTCTGTATTTTGGTAAAAAATTACAGATATTTCATTCTGATACCACTTGCTTATCTATCAAAATAAACAGAAAATGTTCTGTATTTCTGTAAAAAAAATACAGATATTTCATTCTGTACCACTTGCTATCTATCAAAATAAACAGAAAAAAATTCTGTATTTCCGTAAAAAAAAAATACAGATATTTAATTCTGATACCACTTGCTATCTATCAAAAAAAGCCATAAAAACTTCTGTATTTCTTTAAAAAAAATACAGATATTTCATTCTGATACCACTTGCTATCTATAAAAATAAACAGAAAAAATTCTGTATTTCTGTAAAAAAATACAGATATTTCATTCTGATACCACTTGCTATCTATCAAAATTAACAGAAAAATTTCTGTATTTCTGTAAAAAAATACAGATATTTCATTCTGATACCACTTGCTATCTATCAAAATAAACAGAAAAATTTCTGTAAAAAAATACAAATATTTCATTCTGATTCCACTTGCTATCTATCAAAATAAACAGAAAAAAATTCTGTATTTCTGTAAAAAAAATACAGATATTTAATTCTGATACCACTTGCTATCTATCAAAAAAAGCCATAAAAACTTCTGTATTTCTGTAAAAAAAAATACAGATATTTCATTCTGATACCACTTGCTATCTATCAAAATAAACAGAAAAATTTCTGTAAAAAAATACAAATATATCATTCTGATTCCACTTGCTATCTATCAAAATAAACAGAAAAAATTCTGTATTTCTGTAAAAAATACAGATATTTCATTCTGATACCACTTGCTATCTATCAAAATAAACAGAAAAAATTCTGTATTTCTGTAAAAAACACAGATATTTCATTCTGTACCACTTGCTATCTATCAAAATAAACAGAAAAAAATTCTGTATTTCTGTAAAAAAAATACAGATATTTCATTCTGATACTACTTGCTATCTATCAAAAAAAGCCATAAAAACTTCTGTATTTCTGTAAAAAAAATCTGAAAAAAAAGCCAGAGTAACACACTTTCAGATAACACACTTGTGGCTGGGCAGGCAAGGATCTGAATGGCATGTTCTGCCAGCTCCAGACACTGCTCAAGCTTGGATACCCAGTAGCCCAGTGGGTCGTGGCTTTGCAGGTTGCAGATGTCCCATGCAGAGCTCAGGTATTCCTGCACCATGACTGACTACCGCTGCTCAGTGTCATTGGCAATTGCTGCACGACTGGCAGCTTGCTTCCTCTGAAAAAAGCATGCATAGTTGGCTTAGATGACCTCTACTGCTGCTGCCACCCATGCCACTTAAAGCAGTTGTTTGGCTCCCATGGCTAGTGGAACTGCCATAGGGAACCCTGCTGCTGGCAGCTGGAAAGACTGAGCACAAGTCCCTTACAAGCACTTCTTGGTAGTGTTGCATTTTAGGTCCCTTGTATTGGCGCAATATCAGTTGTTGTATCCCAGGCTTGTAACATGGATCCAGTAATATAGCAATCCAATAGTCGTCAGTCTTTGTTTTTATGTGTTGTATACGTGGATCTTTGGCTATGCACTCCTGCGTGAAGGCTGTCATGTGCCTCCAACTACCCACAGCTGAGGAAATTCTGGACCCACACTCCTGTGGGTCGAACAGCAGCACGGGGTCGTCCTCCTCTTCCTCCGCCTGGTCTTGCCATCCACGGAACATGCCGCCTTGTGTTTGGGTGGATGGATGCCATGTACCCTCAATATCCTCCTCTGCCCCTTCCTCCCCTTCTCCCATGCCTGCAATGTCCTCCTCATCCTCTTCCACCTCCTCCTCTTCCTGGATTTGTGGTGCACTATGCCTAGTAGGCACGCATGTCCGAGATGATGTTTGAAACATCATCTCTCGATGCAGCGTCTGCTCTGTTTCATGTCCGAGATCCACCATCACCTGTTCCAGCAGGCATATGATGGGGATGGTGTCACTGACACAGGCCTGATCTCTGCTGATCATCCTGGTGGTCTCTTCCAAAGGTAACAATACAGTGCACAAGTCCTCAATTTGCAGCTACTCCGCAGGGCTGAAGAAAGGTAGTGTAGGTATACGTCTGAAACGAACACACTCTGCCACGTAATCCACCCCGCTTTCTGTTGTTCAGCCAGCCACTGCAGCATGTAAAAGGTGGAATTCCAACGTGTGGCCACAACACAAATTAACCGGTGCACTGGCATGTTGAGATTTCGCTGTAAATCCACCAATCTGGCACTGGCTGTGTACGACCGGCGGAAATGCGCTGACAACTTTTTGGCCTTAAGCAACAGCAGCTGGAGGCCTGGGTAATTCCTAAAGAAGCGCTGTACTATCAGGTTCATGACGTGAGCCAGGCAAGGTACGTGTGTGAGTTTCCCACTACGCAGGGCTGCCAGCAGATTGGCCCCATTGTCACACACAATCTTGCCTGGCTGACGTCTGTTAGGAGTTAGCCATATGTCCTCCTGCTCCCGCAAGGCACTTAGAATGGCTGCTCCCATGTGGCTGAGGGAACCCAGGCTTCGCAACCTCAGGACTGTGTGGCAACGCCTGAATAGTGCACCGAAATAGCAAACTGCAGGTTGGTGCTGGTGGTGAACAGATGCTGCCTAATGGGAGGTGCTGGGTCTTCACGGCAAAGTGTCCCTGGAGGAAGAGGTTGAGGCACAAGAGTCAAAGGAAGAGGTGGAAGTGGAGGTTGAGGAAGTTGCATGGCCATTTGGTCTGGGCGGAGGTAGGTATGCAGGCTTTGCTGCAGCTGCATCTTCCCCTGTTGCCACCAAAGTTACCCAGTGAGCTGTATATGAAATATATCTTCCCACTCCATGCTTGTTCGGCCAACTGTCGGTTGTCAGGTGCACCTTGCCAGAAACTGAGTAATGCAGGGCCATGGATACATTGCTCTGCAGGTGTTCATGTAAAGCAGGAACACATTTTTCTGCAAAATACTGTCGCTTAGGCATAATGTACTGTGGGTTTGCGCAGGGGAATGCGTAACGGAACGCATTGGAGTCCACCAGCTGTAAGGGAGGAGCTCTATCTCTCATTGATTAGCTTTGTTTTGGGGTCATTTGGGCCATATTTCCTCTTGTGCTCCAGCATCTGAGGCATGGAAGGTTGGATGCTGCTAATGCTAACCACAGAAACATTGGACAATGGGATAGAAGTTGTGGGGGATGGCAATGATGCCTGGTCCTGACATCTAGCAATGCGACAAACAGCAGCCGATCTGTGTTGGAGCTCCTGCTCACTGCTGGTGGAGCCTTAAAAAGGTAATGCTCAGCTACATGCCCGACTCAAATTGCTGGCAGCAGCACGGGTAACTTTGTTGGCAGAAGGAGGAAAGGCAGCGGAGTAAGATCGAGCAGTTTGAGCTTGCTTCTTGAGCGGAGGTGGTTGCACAGAGCTCTGTGCTTTGACCAGGTGTTCCCGCCAGGTTACTGGGTGGTGGCTTTTTAAATGAGTGCTCATGCAATTTGTTCCAAGTTTGTTTTGCTTTTTGCCTCGTTTCAAGTGTTGAGCACACAGTTTACAGATGCAAGGACATCATCATCATCATCAGAAGAGACAGTTTCCCTATATGTGCCGAAAGGAAGCAGCGGCCTTTTGAAGCCAGTTTGAATTGGCTCGTCTGGCTCAGAGTGTTCTGGTGAAAAGTAACTGGGGGAAAGCCTGTGAACTGACTCTCTTCATCAGATGACTGAAACAACTGAGCATCTTCAATGAATGCTTGTACCTCTCCAACCCCTCGGTGGGACTCCTCTACATACTGCCGTACACGTGACTTTCCAACAGCTGATGAGGAACTAGGAGGAACAGGTGTATCATGGACTGTTTGGGACACCTGTAAGGCCTGTGTCTAGGACTGGGATGAAGAGGGGGTACAATCACCTGACCCAGGCTGGGTCATGTACTCCACTACGTCTTGTTCATGGTGTGGCAATAATGGACGCCCACCACCAACAGCAGCGCTTCTTGTTCTTGGGTCTGCAGCTAAAAACAAACTCACACTGCATGTATGTAACACACTGACTGACTATTTATCTATCTATTTAGCTTTCTATCTATCTATCTATCTATCTATCTATCTATCTATCTATCTATATAGCTAACAGTGAAACACTCTACCTATCTGAGTACAGTAGATTTCAGGACTGCACCAATAAAGTACAATCCAACAATCTATCTGACTAATAGTGTGAGTGTGACACAGTCTAACAAAGGAAAGCACTTTTTTTTCACTTTGACAAAGCAAGCCAAGCAGCACAGAAATATTGTGATGCTAACAGCAAGTCTCTGTCAGGAGTGGTAAATGCAGGCACGCCCTGGCCTTATATAGGCCTATTATATATATTATATAGCCAATCGGCTGCCTGCCACAACAAACATAGAGGAGGGCATTCCTGCTGTTATTGGAGGGCCCTAGGCATCATTGGGAGGTCCCTAGGCATTGTGGGAGGGTCGAATTCGGGGGTTCGAATTCAGCAAAAATCAAGTTGGGTCCACCCGAATTCGAACGGTCATATTCGGGTCGAACATTAGGATGACCTGAATTCGAACAACAACACTATTAGGGTTATCAAGTGGGATTTTTGGATGCTGCGTACATCCTTGCCGAGTCTGGTGGTGGTTTGATCACATATGGTGGCACTGTTGAATTGGAAAGGGGCTAGGTCGGTGGAGAGGAAGAAAGGAAGAATAAAGTTAAAAAAAAGCATTTGTGCTACGTATTGGGGGTATTGCTGTGAGGCACCAGGAATTAGAAGTGAGTGCGGGCATGTATTTATGGCCAGATGAAGTACACTTGAACAGGGTGGGGATTGATCTATGGTGTTTGGGAACTCAGGATGGGATACAGAGAGCATCGCAGGTGTAGGGGAGCACAAAAGCGTAAGGTATATCGATTGTGTCGCTGTGGCTGTTAAGGTACTCAAGGGGTGTGTGATGATTGGTACAAATTGCGGTGGAGTTGGGGACCCATCTTTGGTGGAGTCTCCATGGTTGGAGAAAGTTCAGGTTTGAGAAAATATGGTGGAAGTCTGCTTTTAAAACCTGGGGTTACATTGTTCCCCAGCTGTGAGAATTGGTGATCAGGAGCAATTCCATCAGGTGGAAGCAGACTACAAGTAGATCCCTTTGAGGACCAGCAAAGAGATAAGGTTTAAGCTGGGAGTGTAAGGTGGTGAAGTTACTGGTAATTGTTACTGGTATTGTTAATTTATGGTTATAATGTTGCTATTTTGTTTAATATTCTGTTGTTTTGGTGTTTATATTTAAGAACAGTTTTTGATAAGATTGTTGAAGTGAAAAAGGCCTTTGGGCCATTTAACCAAGAAATAAGGTGTGTTTATTTTGGTTTGGTTGGTCAGTTAGAGGTCTGCAAAAACTCTTTTTTCCACAGTCAAGTGTTATACTGTGACACATCAATATGTTTGTGCAGTGCAGAGGTTTAAGGGTAAACCATGAACATACAATATAAATGATAGAGATATAGGAAAATGGCACTACTATAATCAAAGCATGCTGCAATGTTAAGACAATAGGGTGTCTGTGCCTAATGTGCAGTTTTTAGTGATCAAACCATAATTGAAGAATATGTTTCTTTATACAGTATTAAGTTATGAAGGGTTTACGTACCTCTGGCCCTACGTACCTCTCATATATTGCAGTTGTCTGGTCTCCAAACATGTTTTCCGCAGCCAATCTAAAGCCTCTCAGTTTGATGTGACCATCACCATCCAAGAAGATGTTTTCTGGTTTTAGATTAATATGGAAAACAGTTAGCAATAATTAAAACATGCGGTATGGACAGGAACTTAGGAATAGTCAGAAATATATAAGCAATATTAAGTAATGCACATAGCAAGCAACAAGAACTTCAGTTTTAGAATTTTTAAAAAAACACAAATTTTTTTTGATGGGGCAATAAAGTGGGATCTTTGCCAGCAAAACTCACAAAACCCCCACGTTCCAAAATAATTATTCTTATGGTCAAAGACCCCCAATCATGAGGCTGTTTTCTTTTTTATTGACAATAAACAAACCAATATGTGTCTCGAATTACTAAAAGGATATAATCTGAAATTGTAATGTACTTATATTCTGTTACTTTCCCTATACCTGGTAAATTCTGTTAAACAATTGATCCCACTGTTTGTAATTTATGTGATGACTGCTATTCTCTATATAACTAGTATGTTGTTATCAATAGTATACTAATTTCCCTTGAAAAATCAGTAAGAATATGTTAAAAAAAAAACGAAAATTCAGTATGGATAAAAACTGTGCCTACATCCTTACCATTAGAATAACAACCCTTGATGACCTTGGCTGATTTATCATTCGATATTCAGTTTCTTCTGTGTGAATTCATGCTAAAACCCAGCGTCAAGAGTAGTGTTGGTCGAATAGCTCACTATTCGATTTGTCAGCTATTTGCTTGAATAGACCAAAATTATTCAGCTGGTCGAATGTCAAATTCGAACACCATTAAAGTCAATTGGGGGAAAATATGGGTTATTTTTCAGGACTGTGTAGCGCTTCAACAGCCTTGAAACACATGTAAAAAGATATAATATAAAAAGATACATTATAAAAAGATACATAATAAAATGACATTTTAAAAAGATACATAATACTATTACAATCCCTTGTACTTTGCATGAATATTAAAGAGCACCTGTAACATCAATACTAAGAGGTCCTCATTATTGCTCATGTGACAGGTCCTCTTTGTTGTGCATGTCACAGGTCCTCTTTAATATTCATGTGACAGGTCCTCTTTATTGTTCATGTGACAGGTCCTCTTTATTTTGCATGTGACAGGTCCTCTTTATTAGTGCGTTTGTTTATATATATATATATATAAATACTAGATTGTAAGCTCATCGGGGCAGGGTCCTCTCTTCCTATATCATTGTCTGTATTAGTCTATCATTTGCAATCCCTATTTAATGTACAGCGCTGCATAATATGTTGGCGCTATATAAAATCCTGTTTATTATTAATAATAAAATAAAATCCTGTTTATTATTAATAATAAAAATTATATATATATATATATATATATATATATATATATATATATATATATATATATATATATCTCCCAAGTCAATTTACAGAGCACTAGAGGTGATGAATGGGGTACTTATCCCTATTAAACCTCTATCACCCTGGTACCGCCTGTGGCTACAGCTAATTGGAGGCACGTGCCTCCAATTAGCTGTAACCCCAAAGTTCCCACGGTCCAGGGATCCCTTAATGACATTATGAGTCATAATGTCATTGTCGGATAATCTGTAAAAAAAAAAATAGTTAAAATAAAAACACACACTAAATAAATTATTTAACACTAATTTTTTTTCCCCGAATTTTTGCCGTTGAATCCCATGTTTTGCAGGTTGGGTCTATCCCAATTCGAACAGCCATATTCGGGTCGAATATAAGGACAACCTGAATTCGAACACCAACACTAATCAAGAGCACTAGAGAAAGGGACAAAGTGAAGCTTGGTGATGCCAGAAGCTAGCTGGTTACCTCTGTTGTGTGCTTCAGATGCCATTACTTGGTCACAATTCACTGAAAGAAAAGCAAAAGAATGAACAAAATAGGCTGCCATTTTTAAGCTTTTGTAATAGCATAGTTAGAATTTTTCATGTATGAGTTCTTGCCATGAGATTCATCTGCTACCACGAGTTCCACTTCACATTCACAGCTAAAACCAATACATGTTATGTAAAAGAGTAATTATAACAGGAAACCCCATTATCCTTCTCATATTCTTTTTGGGAATAGAAACCCTTTTGTTATTTTAGCAAAGCTTATAAAAACATATTGTGTGATGTAAAAACAAAGTGGAGCCATACATGGTAAAATGTCTAGAAATAATTTCTTGCTACTATTTTCTGATATGGTATGAAGTGTTAAGGTGCCGTGGTGGATGTATTTGGAAATATTCCCAGAACACAAATTCTAGTGGTTTTAATAAGAAATGAGCGAATTTCTCAAAAATTTGAATTGGCTGGTTCGCCGATTTGCTTCGATCCGAATTTATTTGCGGCAAATTACATTTAAAAACCTCTATTACCGGTCTGCAGAGAGCCTTGATAATTGTGTAGAACACTGTGCCTTGCAGTAACAGGCATAGGGAGTCTGCTGTGGTAAGTGAAATAATACTGTGTTTGTGTTGACATCACTGATTATTTTGCCCTTCCTCTGATCCGCCAGAACAATAACAAAAAACAGATCCTGTCTGTGGAGCATATGCCTTCACTTGGTCAGCATTTGCTCAATAATCCATCAGTATTGCTAATGCCAAAAAAACAGGAGTGGATCCAAAACAGAGATGACACGTGAATGGAATATTTGCATGTCTTCTGTGTTTTGTACCCACTCCTTTTGGCTTTTGGCTACACAGACAGGATCCATTGTGCGTCTATTTTTTCCTTCCTTCCGACAGATCAGAAGAAGGGTCGAAAAAATAGTGATGTCATGCAGGCCAAAAAGGCAAAATAGTGGCCCAGTCATGGAGTGGGGAGGGTGGGAGAACAGCTTGAGAAGGCCACAGAGTGGCACAATGACATAGTAATGAGGTGGTAGCAGCATGAGGAGACCACAAAGTGGCCCAATGACAGAGTCTGGTGGTGGCGGCAGCATCAGGAGGCCACAGAATGGCATAATGACAGTGTGGAGGTGGCAGCAGCATCAGGAGGCTACAGAGTGGCACAATGACAGAATGTAGTGGTGGCGGCAACAGCAACATCAGGCGGAGGCAACAGAGTGAAACAATGACAGCATTTGGAGGTGGCGGCAGCAGCAGTATTAGGAGGAAGCCCCAGAGTGGCACAATCACAGAGTCTGGAGTTGGCGACAGCATCAGGAGGCTACAGAGTGGCACAATGACAGTGACAGATTGTGAAGGTGGCGGCAGCAGCAGGAGGCCACAGAGTGGCACAATGACATAGTGTGGAGGTGGCGGCAGCATCAGGAGGCCACAGAGTGGCACAATGACATAGTGTGGAGGTGGCGGCAGCATCAGGAGGTCACAGAGTGGCACAATGACAGTGTGGAGGTGGCGGCAGCATCAGGAGGCCACAGAGTGGCACAATGACAGAGTGTGGAGGTGGCGGCAGAAGCAGCATCAGACGGAGACCATAGAGTGGCACAATGACAGAGTCTGGAGTTGGCGAAAGCAGCAGCTACAGAGTGGCACAAGCCTGGCGGTGGGGGCAGCAGCAGTATCAGGAGGATACCACAGAGTGGCAAGGTGACATAGTGTGGAGATGGCAGCAGCAGCATCAGGAGACCACAGAGTGGCAAGGTGACATAGTGTGGAGATGGTAGCAGCGGCATCAGGAGACCACAAAGTGACCTGGTGACAGAGCGGGGCGGTGGGTGGCAATGCCAGTAACAGCTGACGAAGGTGGGTGAAAGATGGAGCACTTGGCATCTGATGTGTGGCATCAGGCCGGTGGCAGCATCAGAGTAGTAGCTAAAGCCAGAAGAAACCGGTCACTTTTTGCAAAGGTTGGGTGAGGTGGCATGGATCATCTAATCAGATGCATCAGGCATTGGCGTGTGGAAATCCTGGCAGATCCACTCCTGATTCATCTTGACAAAGGTCAGTATCTCCACATTTGGGTGGACAGGCGAGTTCTTCTTGGGGTAACTATGGCCCCCGCCGCACTAAACACCCGCTCTGATGCCACACTACTGGCCAGGCAGGATAGTTTTCCAGGGCAAACTTGGCCAGTTGCAGCCACAAATCCAGTTTGGCTGCCCAGTAGTCCAGCGGATCTTCAATGATGGCTGGCAGGGTGCACTCCACATATGCCACCACCTGCTGGTTCATGTTCTGCTCTATGTCTAGCTGCTGGTGAGTAGATTCTTCATTAGGCGGGTGAAGAAAGCTGCTCATCAGCAACTCTAGACTCAGGCTGCTACTGATGGAGCTGGTACTGTTCCTGCCACCACACCCCTCCCCAGCCATGGCAGTAGAACGTGAGTGCAGAGGGCCCCCCCGGTCAGACCTGCGAGAGGATAGACGATGGCGCAGATAGGCAGCGGCCAATTGACAACATAGGATGTCTCTTTAGTAGTTCAGTTTGTCCTCCCTCTCAGCGGGTGTAAAACAGCCCCCCATTTTGGACACCAGTAGTGAGGGCCCAATAAGGTGGAAAGCCAGAAGTCATCCCTCTGCCGAATAGTGATAATTCGGCTGTCACTACGCAAGCAAGTGAGCATGCAACGGGCTATTTGTGCAAGTGACTCAGAAGGACTCCCTGCCTCCATCTCCACTGCATACTGCCACAGTGTGTCTGGGTCCTCTGCCTCGTCTTCCTCATCTCCCTCTTGCTCCTCTGGCTGCTCCTGCTCCTCCACTCTTGTCACCTGAGTAGAAAAACCACCCATTTCGCTATACATTGCCTGTGCTCCAATGTCCTCCTCCTCCAGCTCAGCCCCAACAGGGTTAATGTGGCCGTGAGATCTAGGTGCCACGTCTCCAGTCAGCTGACTAGCCAGATTTACCAGCATCTGTTCCAGGACATGAGGCAATGGAATGACGTTGTTCATCCCCTAGTCCTGGCGACTGACAAATAACGTGGCCTCCTCAAAGGGCCTGAGCAAACGGCAGGTGTCACGCATGAGCTGCCACTGGCTAACATCAAAGTTACACATGGGAGTACGCCTATCCGCTTGGATCATCAAGAAATCATTGATGGCCTTTTTCTGTTCGTATAGTCAGTCCAACATATGGAGGGTGGAATTCCAATGGGTGGAAACGTTGCATATAAGCCTATGTTGGGGGATGCCGTTCTGCTGCTGCAGCTCATGGAGGTGTTCTTTGCGGTGTACGAGTGGCTGAAGTGCATGCAAAGTTTCCTAGCCATTTTTATGATGTCTTGCAGATGGGTGGAAGACTTCATGAACAACTTGACAACCAGATTGAACACATGTGCCATGCAGGGCACATGGCTCAGCCTTCCTTGACGCAGCGCCGACACCATGTTCCTCTCGTTGTCGGTCACCATGGTTCCGATTTTGATTTTGAGAAAGCCAGGATTTGAATTCTTGATGAATCACACGAAGCAGTTCCTCCCCTGTGTGAGTCAGGCAAACCAGGTACAGAATAGCGTGACCCAGGCAAACCAGGTGCAGAACAGCGTGACCCAGGCAAACCAGGTGCAGAACAGCGTGACATCGCTGTGCCCTGCACATGTGGTATGCTGGAGGGGCATTGTGAATTGTCCCTGAGATGGAGGCTGAGGACACGGTTGAGGATGAGGAGTCAGAGGCGGACATTGTCGCAGGACCAGCGACGTGAGAACGTGAAGGCGGAAGTGGTGTCACCTGGCCAAGTTGCTGGTGTGGCTGTGCAGGAACCACATTCACCCAGTGGGCTGTAAAGGACATGTGTTGTCCCTGACCGTAGATACAGATCCACACGTCGGTGCTGCCGTGCACTTTAGCAGACACCAACAGGCTCAAGGACTGGCCCACCTTCTGTTCTACATATTTATGCAGGGCTGGTACTGCCTTTTTCGCAAAGAAATGACGGCTTGGAACTCTCCACCTCGGCTCGGCACAAGCCATCAGTTCTCTAAAAGGTGCAGAGTCCACCACTTGGAAAGGGAGGGACTGCAGCACCAGCAACCTGGACAGGAGCACATTCAGCTTCTGTGCCATTGGATGAGTGCACGCATACTATTGTCCCTTGGCAATCGCATCAGTGATCGATTGCTAACGGAATGACTGACCAAGAGTAGGAGGAGGAGCAGGAGCATCTAGACCAGCAGAAGATGGAAATGACATACAGCTCCCTTCGGCTGAGGTGGTGGAGCCTTGACTGCCTGAATCCCGGTTCGTGCCACTGGGTGATGCAGCGGTTGCTGTTGCAGGCTGGACCACCACATCGGAGCCACGATTCTCCCAGGCCACTTCATGGTGACGCTGCATATGTTGACACAGGGCCGTGGTCCCAACATTGGCACCCTGACCACACTTCACATTCTTCCCACATATTCTACATATGGCCATGTTAACCTCCTCCGGCGACATAACACAAAACTGCCACACCGCCGAGTAGGTCATTTTCCCCCCAACACTCCGCACTGACTGCTCTCTGCTGCCTCCATGAACCCCTGCACCACTACTTCCCGGGCTGGTAGGCTGCTGCCAAGCAGGTGGTCTACCCCGGGCACGTTTGGATCCCGACCTCCCACTGCTGCCACCCTGCTGACTCCCAGCCTTGCTACCACCTTGCTGGTTTAGCCGCTGCCTCACGGGCAAGCTGCCATCCTCTTCTCCTGATGATGATGATGAAGCCCCTTCTTCACCTGGCTCCCAAGTGCGATCGGCTTCATCATCATCGAGTAGTGTCTGCACGTCACTGATGTCCTCCTCAACGGTCTCTGGGTCAGGAGCCTGACCGCTCGCAACACCACCCCCCACGCCACTCTCCCCATCACTACCTACCCTCCTAGCGGAGTAAGTGGTGGATGTCTCCTCCAGATCTTGGCTGGGCAGTAGCTGCTGACTGTCCTCTACTAGCTCGTCTTCGCTGTATAGTGGAGCTGAGCCCACAGCATACAATACTTCTGAGGGAACAGCAAAGGACAGAGGCAGGTTGAGGACAGGTGAGGGCACAGGGCCTGCTCCCAGGCCATGCCAACTAAGGGTTGTGTCTGACAAACCCACCGACTGTTTGCTGGGGGTGTCTGATGTCACTTGGGATGAAGTGGATGACCGAGTTAACCAATCAAGAACCACTGGGTTGCTGGTCAAGACACGACCGCTAGATGACATCGAGAGCTCAGGACTCTCGCTGCGACTCCTGCTGACACGCCCCCTTACTCTGCTGCGACCTCTGCCTGCGCCAGAAACATTTAGGCCTCTGCCACTCCTCTGTGCATGGCCTGACACTTCTCTGTCTGACATACTTTTAGCTGAACAAAATAATTTAAAAGCAAATTTAAACATCCCTAAAAGCGACTAATATATTTTTGTTTTTGTACTCAAATATGTCTCTAAACACTTTCACCACATATGACTGCAGAAGTGAACTGAGAATATATTTTTCTTTTTGTACTGAAATAGGCCACTAAATGCTTTCACCACAAATAACTGCAACAGTGAAGTGCGTATATATTTTTCCTGAAATAGGCCACTAAACGCTTTCACCACAAAATAACTGCAACAGTGAAGTGCGTATATATTTTTCTTTTTGTCCTGAAATAGGCCACTAAACGCTTTCACCACATATAACTGCAGAAGTGAAGTGCATATATATTTTTGTTTTTCCACAGATATAAGCCACTAAAGGCTTTTCAACATACCGGTAGCGCTTGCACCCCAATAACAAGAACAAATTGCTGGAACGACAGAGCTGTATAATGGATATTTGGATCCCCAAATAATCTTTCCCTGCACTTGTAAATCGCTTTTCTAGCACTGTCCCTAGTGCCTTCTGACGTCTCTCCCTGCACTAAGATGCTGTGAAATGATTCCTCCCTATGAATATTAAAGAGGACCTGTCACATAAATAATAAAGAGCACCTGTCACATCAATAATAAAGAGCACCTGTCACATGAATATTAAAGAGGACCTTTCACATCAATTTTAAAAAGCACCTGTCACATGAATATTAAAGAGCACCTGTCACATGAGTATTAAAGAGCACATGTCACATCAATATAAAGAGCACCTGTCACGTGAATGTTAAAGAGCACCTGTCACATGAATATTAAAAAGCACCTGTCACATGAATATTAAAGAGGACCTGTCACATCAATATTAAAGAGGACCTGTCAAATGAATAAAAAAGAGGACCTGTCACATTAATACCAAAAGAGGACCTGTCACATCAATAATAAAAGAATGCCGCCAGGACACAAGTGGAGGACACTAGGGGCTCTAGGGTGAATAGCAGCGGATCTTTGGAGGTGGATCAGGTGAGTGTGGGGGACAGTGCATTGGGGGGTGTATGTTTGCTTGAGGGACCGCTGGGGTCCCATTTGAATCAGGAAGTGCAGGAAAAATTGGGGGGTAATATGTAGAAATATTTTCCCTTCTACCGCTCGAACAATTTAATTTGGACAGGGGTTTTGGGGAGGGGAGGAAGGGTGAGGAGAATTTAAGGCGGCATCGGATGATACCGCGTACATTTGGAAATTGGCATCAATGAGGCTTATAGGGTGTATGGTGGTCTGGCCTGGCTTCATTATGATGAGCAATTCAGGCAAAGGAAAGCAGTCAGGCCTTCCCTAGGATGGGATCATAAGGACATAAGCCTCTAGATGCGTCTGATGACATCAGCAGTATGCATCCCTTTCTTGGTGGGGCCATGAACCAGGGTTCCTCTGGTTTTTCAGCCCTGCGCAAGAGGCGGATTTTCTGGCAGTTTAACAGGGGAATTTGCAGGTTTGGAACAATATGCCATTTCAAAAACGAATGTACGGGTTGCGGTGGACCGCATAGTCTTTCCCGCTTTGTTCGCCGCAACCGGCAGAGGGTTTGAAGGTCCTGGAAAAAGGGAGGCCCCCGGTGAGCTTAGGAACGATGCTGCCTTTCCTAGGTAGATACCTGGATCGGCAGGCGGCCTAGGTATTAAAGGAGGGTTTTGAAGAAAGCTTTTGGATTCCGTATGCGTTGGGGGCGGGGCTTCCGATACTGTAGAATTTGAAGTCGGCCTTGCGATTTCCAGAAGTGGTGACTGCCAAGCTTATGAAGGAGGTGAATTTGGGCCACATGGCGGAGCCATTTGCGGAGCCCCCGGTGGGGGAGTTGGCAGTGTCACCATTGGGACTGCTGCTCAAGAAGGAGGCAAATAAGTTTCGGCTTATACATCATTTGTCCTATCCCATCACAAGCTCAGTGAATGGGGCTATTGATCCCGAGCTCTGCTTAGTTTCGTATGTGTCATTTGATAGCGCAGTAAAGTGGGTGCCGCAGTACGGAAAGGGTGCGCTTATGGCTAAGGACGACATAAGGCTGCCTTTCAGTTGCTTCAGGTTCATCTGGAGAGTCAGAAATGGTTGGGTTGTCAGTGGGAGGGGCAATTTTTTTTAAATCACTGCCTTCCCATGGGATGTTCAGTGTCATGTGCGCTATGCGAGAAGTTTAATACCTTCTTAAAATGGGTGGTGCGGGACTTGGCAGGAGTAGATTCAGTCCTGCATTACTTGGTTGATTTCATGTGCATGGGACCACCAGGGGCGTGGGAGTGCCATGTTTTGCTGCGAACGGTACAGTATGTGTCAGAGAAATTTGGGGTTCCGTTAGCGCAAGACATCCTGCGTGTCCTGTGATGGTGTAGTCATTTCTGGGCATTGTAATTGATATGGTGGCCATGGAATGCAGAGGAAACATTGTAAGGGCTGAAAAAGGAGGTTAAGTAAGTGTGTGGAAGGAGAAAGTTGCGCTTGCAGCAAGTAAATTCCTTGCTGGGTAGGCTCAATTTCGCTTGCAGGATCATGCCGATGGGCAGGATATTTTCAAGGAGGTTGGCTGCAGCGACAGCAGGAGTGCAGAACCCTGAACGTTTTGTGAGATTGACACGGGCATTACCGGACTGTAATTGAGCGGCATTATGAAGGGAAGGACTGATGAGTACGGCAGATCTAGATTTGTTTACGGGTGCCACGGGCTCTAAAGTGTATGGGGCCTACTGTGAATGGGCTTGGAGTGCGGGCCCTTGGCCACAAAGGTGGGTGGAGGAGGGGTTGGTCTCAGATTTGGTTTTATTGGAATTGTTCCAAATAGTGCTGGTGGTTGAATTATGGGGGTAATGATTGGCCAATAAAAACATTTGTTTTCATTGTGATAACCTGGGTGTAGTGCAAGCAGTGAACAGGCACCTTTGCAGCCTGTGATGCACTTGTTGAAACCTCTTTTTTTTCTGTACTTGCGATATAATGTGTATTTGTGGGTGGTTCACATCCTGGGGGTGCTCAACAAGGTTGCTGATGCACTAACAATGTTATATGCTTGGTATATTTGTAACTGTATACTGATGTACACAATCCTGGTGATAAGAATAAGGCTTTGCTACTTGATGGATTTTATAGAAGGAGATGCACTACATGGACAGGAATTCCTTATCTCAAATAGGACACTCCACAGTCCTTGAGAAATGTTACATACAGTGTGTATGTTGTTTATGTGTTATATGGTTGTTTATTGTTTGTTTTTCTTTTTTCAATAAAAATACATTTAATTAAAAGCAAAGTGTCCATAATGAATAGATGCTTATACATATTCAACCCTTCCTGCCTCCCTCCACAGAATATGTTATAACTGTTAGACCTTGTTTACCATATTTTGGTTACAGTGGGACAAGTTCAGGAAGTTGGCGCCAGAGGCAGAGCAATGGGGAATGGGTTGTGCTCCAGAATTGTGTTTGCTTGTTACAAGGACACTACTTTTCTTAAATGTTTTTCCCAAACTCTTAGATTCTTTGTTTTTTCGTCAACCACCAGGAAGTAGATGGGATAGCCTGTATTGGCTTCACAGGAGGATGTCTGCCATGGAGCTTCAGCTGAGGATGGCCCATCCTCGGGGTATGCCCAGGCGGTACCACTTTCTAACCGGCCAAAAAAATAGTTTTAGACAAATGTGTATACATGTTTATATTTTATATTTTTATATTCTTATTTATATTTAAATGTTGTTTACCAAAAATCATTTTTTGGGGGGGTGATAAAACAAACAAAATTTAGTTTTAAAACTAATGCACACATTTTAAAAGCTCCATCCAGGCCTGCTGTGACATCCATGGTTCTCCTTTACAAAACAAAAAAAATTAGTTTTTACACAATGGTTGTTTGAACAGAAAAATATCTAAAGCCGGGTACACACGTGCAATTCTTGTCAATGGAAAGGATCTTTCACGATCCTTTCCAACAATAAGAAACCGCACGATGCATGAAAGAATGCTGTACACACAGCACCGTTCTGTGGAGGGGAGGGGGAGAGCGATGGAGCGGCACCCTGCTGCGCGCTCTCCCCCTTCCCTTGCATTAGGACCAGGACGGATCCACAGGTTGTACACACACCAGATTCTTGCCCGATATAGGCCCTGAGCCAATTATCGGGCGAGAAAAATTTGACGTGTGTACGTAGCTTAACACACTCTTATCGTACACCAACCTGTTTGGAAGCTTGGCAGAGTTGGCATTGCTCTGGTCAGTTCCCAAATATCATGTGACCTCAAAAGTAACATAGTTGGGTATGTTAGATATGTCCTCCTCAAAATAAATGTAATTGTAACATCATTCAAGAATACATTTTGCACAGAATACCCAGCTGAACACCTTAGTATGTCAGCCAGTTTAAACAACAGAAATGAAGTTGGCCAATTAGCAAGCACATTTATCTCTTAGAGGCAAGTAGCAGAGACCTGAGGTGTGCCAGATTTGGTCCCTAGACATAACTAGATTTGTGCTCATTCAGTGAACAAAGATGCAATTGTGTTTTTGGAAATAATGATTAGCTTCTTTTCTCTCTCTCTCTCTCGTTTTGTGTGTTATCCTAATTAATCTATGTTGCTGCATTTGATACTTTGCTTACCATTTAGCACATTACCTTCTTTTTTCTTTTTTTTTTACTTTGAATGTTCTAATTAGTGTTGGTCGAATAGGTCGCTATTCGTTTCGACCGCTATTCGGCCGAATAATGCATAATTATTCGGGTCGTCGAATGCCGAATTCGAATCCCATTAAACTCAATGGGGGAAAAATTTGGGTTGTTATTCGGGTCGGTGGAGAGCTTCTACAGCCTATAAATACATTTAAAAAGACATGTCAAGACTCTCCCATCTCTGCACAACACTGTACAAGTAAAAATAAAATAAGGAAGTCTTTTTTCTGTTGCTGGCACGGCCATTTTATGAGGCGGCCAAGGGAACATACCGGATTTTACACGGTATCCGAGTAATAGCATGAGCAGTAATAGCATGAGGAGAAAGCGGCAGGCCATGAGACATAGTGTGTATGGCTGTGTTACTCCTCCTGCTCTTACTGCTTCCACCTGCCCGCTGCCCAGTACCCAGTTCTAGATGCCAGACTAGACTCAAGCTCAACAAGGTCTTCTTGCCCCATTGATTCCGCCAATCCCGTTCCCTTTCATGTGGTTTCGCTACATAGTTGGTACGGATTGGAATCTCGTTGATCCATTCATGTCTCCGATAGCTACAGCTTCGACACTGTCCATATGGGTGATGGCCTCAACTTCAAATGCTGTCCTTGCTCCTTCTCAGGGCCCAACGCCTCCTCCTCATGCTGTAACTGATGCCACCTGCACAGTTCCCAACTCTGGATGCCAGTTAGCAATGCGGTCCCCGCTTCGTCTCAGAGCCTCTTCCTGCTCTTCCTATACTTCCGATGAGCCAGCTGATTTGAGTGGGTGGCATTTTTAACCCTGGAGAGCAGGTTGAAACGTAAGTGCAAGTGCATGTCAATTACATACAGTGAGTGGAAATCTGCCAGTGTGGCCCTGTCCAAATTCCCTTCAATGATGTCCCAGCTCACATTAGGAATGTGGTACTCTAGAACGTCACCAGCTTTGAATCCAACAGACATGGACGTGTTTCATGTCACCAGACATTTGTGGCTCAGCACCTAAGTGAGCCGAATAAACAGGTGGTCCAGGTTGGTTTATCATACTGGCTTGAAAAGCCCGCTACTTCCTTGTACTGTATTGGTGCAGTGCTGAAAACTACTGTACTCAGTTTGAGTGTTTCACTGATAGATAGATAGATAGATAGATACATACATACATACATACGTGTGTTACATACACATAGCCAGAGTCAGGGTACCCTCCCTGAATGCATGCACAGTATAACACTTGTACTGAACGACAGACACACAGACGCAGTGTATACTGCCGTATATAGTTTGTATCCCGTGCTGCATATTACAAGCGTCACCACTGAAGGAAAGTGCTGCATACAACACACACACCGCACTTGCATTTTTGGTGTCAACCCCCCCCCGCCACCCCAATAAAAAAAATACACTTACTATACATTTACATTGTGTTGACATTTTTGATTTATAAAAACACTAGGCCATTATATGCAACAGAGGCGCTCAGTCTGTTAACCTACTGAAGTCTGTTAACCTTTCATCTTTCTTGGATCTTCAGCCGGCAGAGACGTTCTCTGGGGATTACCGGTGATGTCGGTGCATGCAGATGGAGCAGCGGGAAATTCAAATAATTTTTTATTGGATTCAATACAAAATAGCTGTATTGAGTCCAATAAAAAAAAACTTTAAATAATTTATATATAATTATTATAATATATATATATAATTACTAATATAATACTATATAAATATTATACATGCTACTGTACAGTTATATTACAGGTTTAACTTGTTTTTTAATTTTTAATCACACAGATTTGTGTGATTTTTTTTATTTAAAGTTTATTAGTACATTTACATTAGTAAATTTAAATATTGAAACTATTATGGTGAGTTATGCATAAGAATTATAGGCCTACAATGTAAAATGAATTTCAATGCAAAAAACGTTTTTTGTGTGGAAATATTGACAGAATTAGAATGGTGGTGGGGGGGTTATTAAATAGAAAGTCTCAGTAATCTGTGCCATTTGTATTTGATTGGAGAATAGCAAATTAAAAATAAAAAAAATAAAAAACATAGTAAACAAGAATTCATTTATGTGTTTTTTTTTTACTTTAATGTTATATTGACAAGCCTATTGATGGATGTTTAACATTTTAACATATTCTATTTTGTGTCAGCCATGATCAAGAGTCCTTTGGTTTAATCATCTGGCCAAAAATTAAAGTCACTGGCAGGAAATGATTGCGTCTCCCATTCTGTGACACATTTCCTGACAAATGATTATAAGCCTGCCCACCACGACAAGGTAGACTCGGGGGCATCCCTGCTGTAATTGGAGGGCATGGGGGAGTTGCCCACCCTGCCCAGTTGTTTCAGTGCATTCTGGGAAATCCAAATTCGGGTTTGTCCAATGCAGCAAACTTCGGGTGGACCCGAATTCGAACAGCCATATTCGGGTCGAACATAAGGACGAACCGAATTCGAACAACAACACTAGTTCTAATGTCCATTTTGCAATTTTGAAGTCAATGTTAATGCTATGTTATTTTGTTTGTGGCCATATTGTTTGATTGCAAAATTCTGGAGAACCCTTATTACCACTTTTCAATGTTTGTCCTGCATAAATATTTTCTAGTCCAGTTTTCTACCCTTGATAGGGCAAAATTGCATATTGGTTTGGTAAGTATTTTTTGAATGCAATATTTGTTGGGCCATTTTTTAACTATTGTGGCTTTACATGGAAGTGTGGGTTTACATGTGTTTTGTTTGTTCTTTTTATTTTTTTGTCATTTAGTGTAAATTTTAGTGATGTGTTTTTTTTTTTTTTTTTGGTTTTGATGTGTTTTTATGTTTTATTGTGACCTTTTAACAAATGTTTCTTATGAATAAATTTTTTTGTAAAATGTTGTTTTTTTTTTTGGGGGGGGGGGTTTGTTGTTATGTGATCTTTCCAATCTCTCAGGACACGCAGTTTAAAAAGACAATTGTGATTGTTTTTAAGCTGTTCCTTCCTCTGAATTATTTGTAAGGCTAAAAACAGCACAATTGTCTTGTTAAAACTCAGTTGTTTGTTTGATGTGCATAATTGTGCGCCAAACTTCAGGAGTGTGAAGAACAAGCCTTTCTCTGTTCACGTCTATAGGGACGCTGGGGATGCCGCCTGACTGAACAGTAGTTCAGCTAGGATTCCTCCGCCCGTAGGGAGGGACATGCTGCAAGCAGGGCAGCAGCCTCGGCCATGCTGCCTGCTGCAGCGGCATCTCCCTCTCCGGCTGTGATCCCCAGGGACGCCGCGGGCTCGCTGGAAAGGTAAGTTCCTTACATACACATCGTTACTTCTGTGGTCTACTACACAAAACTCACTCCAATGTATTTTACTTTGAATGGATATATGGCTTTGGATATTTAGGCTCAAACCTGTTTCTTATATTCCCTGAATCCCATGAAGAAGCCCTCACAGGCAAAACACGTCGGGTGGAGACATTTTGATTCAATTTAATGTGTACCCTCATACCCATGTACCATCTATAAGCAAGTATTGATGCTTAATACCATAAGATACCAAGTCATACCTTGTGTTATGATGCACTGTTTGTTTGTTTTATAAGGAACTTTATTTTTCTTGCGTGATTCTGTTTTGTTTTTCAGTAAATTTCAAATAAAATTTATGATTTTAACTATCTTCTATACAGTGCCTTCCAAAAAGCCTTCTCCCCCCCCCCCCCCCTCATTTCTCCATTACCCTTCTCGGTTTACCCCCCTTGAAAATAGCCAAATCTAATCTCCAAAAGGGTCTAGCTTTTAAAGGGGATTTTACATGTGGGTGATGTAAAGGATAAAAGATCTTCAAAGAGCATTGATCACAATCAAGTAAACAATCCTTCATGAATTTAATACATTTCAAACAAACAAAAAGTTTGTTACTTTCTTACTTCAAAAGACTTATCACATCACTTTAAGATGTAATCAAAGATGTGTAACAAGTCTTTTTTGTTACTCTTTCAAAGGACTGTAAAATAAACTACTTTACATTGAAGACATTTAGGAATGACTGTCACGGCTCCACATGTCAAAGTGGTGGACCCTCTGTGTCACCAACCCTGTGGGTGGAGACGTTCATGGGGCGCAGGGTCTAAGCAGTAGCTCGGTCTCGGTCCAGAGCCTCTATAGGTGAGGTTGTTGTGGGGCGAGCTGCTGCCAGGTTGTGGCCTCCGTGCCCGCCAAGGCTGGTGATTGCTAACAGGAACTGAAAGGTAGTCTCGGAGCTAAATCCAAAGAATATTAGAACAAGCCAAAGGTCAGGGCAGGCTGCAAACAAGAGTTGTTAGGAAACAGGGTCGGGGTCAGTACACGGATAGATCAGGAACAGACTGCAGAAACTGGAGCAGTAGAACCACAAGGACCACTTCTTATCCAGGCCACTTTCTGTTGCCAGCCACTTCCTTAAAAAGGGGATGTCACTTCCGGTGCCCGATGTAGCAGGCAGTGCTGAGACTCCACTCTGCAGTACTGCAGCGAGCTGGCAAGGCTCTCTTCATAGCATAGACTGCATGGACTGATACATATCGGCTTTACAGGCTCCAAAATGTTCTCAACAAAAGAGAACAGCTGGGAAGGCAGCAGGTCTCAGCAGCATGGTGGCACCAGTCCAGGTATGCTCAGCAGTCACACTCAAGACTGCTTCAAAATAGATTATGAGCAGTTAGCCTTGAAATGTCCCAGCATTTGCAGCCCAGCCTAGTACAGAATATTAAAGAAACACTAGCTGTTAAGCCGATCTCCTATTGATCCCAGATCAACTGTCCCTCTTTCTGATGACTTTTGTTTGCAGCGCAGCTCAATGTGTAGTTAGATCACTCTCAAAACTTTATTGTTTGCACACAGTTTATATACCAGTTTAAAGACATGATCAGTGCATGATCACATGGCTACAGACAACTAACAGATATGACAAATGTCCTTGTGGTTCTCTTAGAACAAGATATTTTTGGGAACAGATAAATGAAGGAAGGGAGGAAATGGAGAGTTTTAAGGCAAAAGGGGGAGAGCGGACTAGTTTACTGATAAGAAGAGTACAACTAGTTTTAACATAATTCAATCATCCACAAAACATAACAAAAGCACAAAAAAATTAACTTCAAGACAGCAAAATTTCCCAGCTCCTTACACTAGCACAGCATTTGCAGCCCATTACTGATACCATCACTAAGCATGGGGAAAATATTCATGAGCTGCAGCAAAGGATTAGTGATTTAGAAGATGATTTGCTGACAGCATGTACCCAGCAGCAGAAAATGGGAAAACAGTACAATTTGGTTCATGAGAAAGTTATTGATTTGGAAAACAGATCCAAGTGTAATAACGTGAGAATTATTGGTGTGCCGAATCTAACAAAGCATCTGATCTGCAAAAGTTGTGCTCCCACACACTACCAAAAGTACTGGGACTGACTATCCCTATGCAAGTTGAGAGAGCTCATAGGCTGGGGCCACAAATAATAAACCTTATCCGAGACAGATAATTGTACAATACTCTAATTTTCAGGACAATGTCCAGCTACTTAAGGCATACCGATCCCATGCTCATTTTTGTGTGGATGATAATAAAGTGCTATTTTTCTCTGACTACTCTGCGGAAACCACCAAACAACGCTGTGCCTTTACGCCGGTGTGCAAACTTCTCATAACAAAAGACATCAGATTTGCCTTAATGTATCCAGCTATATTAAAGATTTTTACAGCAGAGAGAAGCATAGAGAAGCCTGCACATTTAAAGATCCACAGGAAGCTGCGTTCTTTGTTCAATCTTTGGAAGATATTGATCACTCTAATGCTGAGATGGGAAAGGCCCCCCCGGTCTGGGTCAAATGTTTCATCCCCTGCTGTCTCCCCACAATCATGAGAAAATGGCTGTCAGCCCTACGACATACTGCCTGTGTAAAGATGTTACACTATATTTTGCCAGAGTTTTTTGTTCAAGATGACATGTGACTGATTAAGTATTATACCCGTACTGTCCAAAAGATGGAGCTGGTACACCGCTTTTGATCTCACTGCATATTAATTTGTTCAATGCTATTTCTCTTTTGTGATTGCAACAATGCAAGTTACAAAAATGTTTTTATGGTCTGCTGAGTTCCTCTTTTTTGCCATATACTTCTATCACATTGGGAAAAAAGGAAGTTGAATGCAAGTATTACAACTTAAGAGTTTTGTTTGGTTTTGCTGTTGTTTTTTAAACCAGTTTACCTACCATTCCATGAGAACTGTTATGTTACATTCTGTGAAATAAGCCCGTATCTCTATATTTGTGGTTCACAATATTTGTGGTTACCATACCTCATGGCTGCTCGGCTGGGACAGCCTGGAGGACCTGGTGATGTATCATCTCTGCCTATTTGTGCCTTACTCGACATATTTTCCACCCTGGATGAAAGTTGTAACATGGAATGTTAAAGGTCTGCGCTCACCGCATAAAAGATCCATGGTACTTAGGCATCTAAAGAAGCTCCAAGCTGACATCGCTGAAGAAACACACCCCCCCTCTTCATCTTACCATTTCATGCGGAAAAGTTGGGTGGGAGAAGTTTGGAGTGCTTCTGCACCAGGTAGACGTGCAGGCGTATTGATACTGTTACACAGAAAGCTGAAATAAACCACACTTACCAAATCTTGTGATACTTCACAAGGGAGGCTGGGCTTCAATCACTCAATCCCACTTCAATCACTCTTCAATTTATGACCTCCTTACTATTATGGCGGCTTATGGTCCAAACCAGGACAGTACAAAATTTCTACAATAAGCTGGCTGCTACTGTGCAAAGTTTTTCTTCTACTCCTATGGTGTTGGCTGGTGATTTTAACGCAGTGCCCAACACTACTGAGGACAGGCTCCCTCCCCCACCTAGGCAAGGCACCACAGTTCTAATGATAATGCCTTTAAAGCCTTTCTATCAGCCACAAACCTAGTTGACTCCTGGAGCACACTCCACGATGTCACGTATTGACTCTGCTATTGAAATTGGATACCCACCACTATACATTCAATTCTGATTTTAGACAATGCTCCAGTTTCATTGTCACTGTCTGACGGGCATCTTCATCAGACGGTTTTTGTATGGTGATTCCCTTCATTTTTAGCTAAAGACAAAGCTTTTCAAAAATACCTTAAGTACTGGTGGCAGGACTTTTCGAACCATCAATCTGAACCCCAGCTATATTGTGAGACGGCTAAAGCGGTCTTGGGGGGGGGAGAATAATGGCTCATGTTATTTCCTTAAAGAAGAAAACCTCAACCAAATATATGGAAGCTGTTGCTTAGGCCAGTCATGCATATGCAGTGTACAAAAATTCCTGTTTTCTTGCCTATCGAGATGCCTGGTTGCAGCCCAAAAGGTCCTGTGATTTCTGGATGAGCCAATATGACGCAACATTTAGATCATATAGCACAGTGGAATTCTTTTGTTACGGCAACAAGTCAGGACGGTCACTGGCTAACTTAGCCAAGGGTTTCTGGATGCCCCCCCCCCATACTACAGTAATTAAGAATGCTCAGAACTCAGTACAAAAATTCCCACGGGATATTGCTTCCACTTTTGCGTCATACTACAAGTCACTGTACACCTCTACTTTTTTTCTACTTCTCAGTTGGGTACCGAGCCAGCGGCAGCAGCAACAGCATGAAGAGGAGGCAGTGGGCCCTGAGACGGAGCAAGGACCGCATTAGAGATTGAGGCCATCACCTCTATGGACAGTGTAGAAGCTGTAGCTATTGGAGACATGAATGAATGAACGAGATTCCAATCTATCCCTACCTGAACCTACATTAAAGGGAACGGGCTTGGCGAAATCAGCGGGAAAAGAAGACCCTGTTGAACTTGAGTCTAGTCTGGCATCTAGAGCTAGGTACTGGGCAGTGGGCAGGCGGCAGCAGTAGGAGCAGGAGCAGTAACACAGCCATTCACACTCCGTCCCAGGGCCCACCGCCACTGTAAGGACAGTGGGAGTCTCATTCATCCATTCATGTCTCCAATAGCTACACCTTCTACACTGTCAATAAAGGATGATAGCCTCAAGCTCTAATGCCGTCCTTGCCCTGTCTCAAGGCCCACTGGCACCTTCTCCTGCTGTTGCTGCTGCCACCTGCCCAGTACCCTGCTCCAGATGCCAGACTAGACTCAAGCTCAACAGGGTCTTCTTTCCCTGCTGATTCTGCCAAGCCCCTTCCCTTTCCCATTCATGTGGTTTCGCTACATAGTAGGTATGGACAGATTAGAATCTCGTTCATCCATTCATGTCTCCAATAGCTACAGCTTCTACACTGTCCATGTAGGTGATGGCCTCAACCTCCAATGTCATCCTTGCTCCATCTCAGGGCCCACCGCCTCCTCTTCATGCTGTTACTGCTGCGGCCTGCCCAGTACCCAGCTCTAGATGCCTGTTAACAATGTGGTCCCTGCTCCTTCTCAATGCCAACAGCCTCCTCCTCCTGCTGCTGCCAACTGTCAGTTGTAACTTATAACAGAGCTGTGTAGCTGGGTAATTTTTTGACTGAAAGAACTCCCTCAGGGACCTCTGCCTGTACTCTGAAGCCTGTGTATGGCTTGTAACGGAGCGGTGAATCCTGGTGGCTAATTTTTAGACCAGAGAAACCACCCGGTGGCCCTCTCTGCCTCTGTCAGCCTTCAGAAAGGAGAGCTCTGTTTGAGGGAATCTTGATGGTGATTAACCGGGGGATCACATACACATGTATTGGTTATTAGGTAAATGTCCCATTTAGTTTATTTGCAGAAAAGATAGTGGTAAATGTCCAATGACCTTGCAGATAAACAGTAAAGGGAAATGTCCAAAGACTGGGCAGATAACAGTGCTGGTAAATGTCCAATGACTTTGCTGATAACAGTGGTGATAATGGATTGCAGACAAACACGGATGATCACATGGAGAGTGGAGGATGCATGAATAGCAAGGAGCAGGAACCAGGAGCAGGAACCAAGAATCAGGAGCAGGAACCAGGAAACAGGAACAGGAACCAGGAATCAAGAAAGAGCAACCAGGAATCAGGAAACAGAAAGTTGTCACGATCAAGCCGCACTGGAAGGAAATCATGGAGCCTTCATATAGTGCCGTCCTAGTCTCTGATTGGAGCTCGCACTGGGCATGTGCAGAGTAAGGATGCTAAGGAAACTGAGCATGTGCAAAAAGGTTCACTTAGACATAGGTTTGTGACACTGCTCCCCCCCCCCCTATAAGGGCGGCCTCTAGAGGCCCTCTGGACTGGGTTTCACTGGATGCTGCCGGTGAAAGTCATTCACTACCGGGTGGCATGTACTGATGTCGCAGGTTCCAATGAGCTTTCCTCTAGTGTAAACCCTTTCCATTTGATAAGGTATTGTATACCTATACCTCTTCTTCGAGAGTCCATTATTCTCTCCACCTTAAATTCCTCTTTCCCATCCATGAAAATGGGTAGAGGTTCTGCCGTCTTGACTCTGCCTGGGTTCACCCGCTTTAACAGAGAGACATGAAAAACGGGGTGCACTTTCAAGCTGCATGGAAGGAGTAATTGATAGGCCACTGGGTTGATCTGCTTTGTGATAGAAAATGGACCCACGAACTTGGGACTCTATTTCTTGGAGGGGCAATGTAACTGAAGGTGGGCACTAGAGAGCCAGACTTTATCCCCGATCTTGAAAATAGGGTGAGGTCGCCGATGTCTGTCTGCGTTCTTCTTGTGCAGTTTTTGTGCCAGTTTTAAGTTCTGCTGAAGTTCCTGATGAACGTGCTTCAGTTCTGAAGTTAACTCCTGTACTGCTGGAACAGATGGACTAGGAGTTAGGTCAGGAAACATGTTTGAGTGGTACCCAAAATTGTCAAAGAAGGGAGACATCTTGGTAGAGGTGTGCGTTGCATTGTTAAGATCAAATTCAGCTAAAGGTAGCAGTCGCACCCAATCGTCTTGAAGAGATGAGCAGTAGCAACGAAGGTACTGCTCCAGTACCTGATTAATGCACTCTGTTTGGCCATTCGATTGAGAATTATAGGCCAATGAGAATGCCACATTGATCTGGAGACTCTTGCATAGTTGAACCCAGAATTTAACCGTAAATTGTGACCCTCGATCCGACACGATCTGCTGTGGGAAGCCATGAAGACGAAAAATCTCCTTGATGAAAATCCTGGTGAGGTGAGGGCCAAGGATAATCCCTTGAGGGGAA
Organism: Pyxicephalus adspersus; assembly: GCF_032062135.1. Lineage (NCBI taxonomy): Eukaryota > Metazoa > Chordata > Amphibia > Anura > Pyxicephalidae > Pyxicephalus > Pyxicephalus adspersus. The sequence goes on along the minus strand of NC_092864.1, from coordinate 78,336,127 downwards.
TGAAGTGACTCTGTTTTGTGAAACGATCAACCACCACTAAGATGGTGGTACATCCCTCCAATGGGGGAAGTTCTACTATAAAGTCCATAGGGATGTTATCCCACGGTCGGTCGGGTATTGGTAGAGGTCTCAGAAGCCCCATGGGTAGTGCTGTTTGACCTTTGCTTTTAGCACAGACATCACATCCTTGGACAAACTCGGTACAGTCTTACCGAGTTTGTAGGCCACCAGAACTTTCGGCGTGTTAGTTCAGTAGTCTTGAGGGAACTGAAGTGTCCAGCTATGAAATGGGCATGCATGCTTTGAAGGACAGGAGTCCGTAAAGGAACTGGAACAAAACCTTTTCCTTGACGTACCAGAAAACCTGCTTCTTGAGTCAAGAGTTCCTCTGTGTGAGGCGAAGTGTCTTGGAAGTTTCCTTGATTTGGTTCAACAATTGTGTCTCTAACAGGAGAAAGTGGCTATCTGAAAGGATTGGTTTTACATGTTCAGGTGACTCAGCCCTGGAATGAATCTGAGACAAGGCGTCTGGTTTCCCATTCTTTGAGCCTGGTCATTATGATATGTGAAAATTGAACCGTGTGAAGAAGAAGGACCAACGGGCCTGATGAGCCCGAAGACGCTTGGCAGCCCGTAAGTACTCCAGATTCTTATGATCCGTCCATATCACAATTGGGTGAAGAGCCCCCTCCAGGAGATATCTCCACTCCTCCAAGGCTAACTTAATTGCAAGTAGCTCTCTGTCCCCCACATCGTAATTGCATTCAGGAGATGATAAATTCTTAGAGAAAAAGGCTAGAGGACGCAGTATTTGCTTCTCACCTTGTCTCTGAGACAAAACGGCACCAACAGCTTGCTCGGAAGCATCCACTTCCAACACTTAAGGCAAGTTAGGGTCTGGATGTGCCACGAGAACACAGGAGCAGTGGTAAATTGTGTCTTCAGATGCTGGAATGCCTGCTGGGCGTTATCGTTTCATTGGAAAATCTTCTGTTTCCGACTTAAATCAGTCAAAGGTCGGACGATGCGAGAAAAATCTTGAATTAATTTCCGATCAAAATTTGAGAAGCCTAGGAATCTCTGCACCTCCTTGCAAGATGATAGGACGGGCCAATCGAGGACAGCCGAAACCTTACTTTGGTCCATGGCGATGCCTTGAGCCGAGATATCCAAGCCTAGGAAGTGTACTCGATCCCTCCTAAATTCACATTTTTTAATTTTTGTGAACAGATGATTCTGCCGGAGTCGAGTAAGGACCTCTTTTTCTTGTTCATGATGCTCATCGAGGGAATCTGAAAAGATCAGAATGTCGTCCAGATAGACCACAACATATACATCCAGTATGTCTTTGAAAATGTCATTACCAAAACTTTGAAAAGTTGCTGGGGCATTACACAGCCCGAAGGGCATTACTAGATACTCAAAATGCCCGTATTGGGAGTTGAAGCAGTCTTATCATTCATCCCCCTGGCTGATGCGGATCAAATTGTATGCCCAGCGGAGATCCAACTTGGTAAATATTCTTGCTGTATGGAGCCTTTGAAATAGTTCAAATATCAGAGGAAGTGGGTATCGGTTCTTGATGGCTATCTGGTTGGGAGCATGATAATTGACACATGGTCGCAGGGAACTTTCCTATTTTTCAAGAAGATACCCACTCCAGCTGGTGAGCATGAAGGTCGGATGAATCCCTTGACGAGGCTTTCTTCAATGTAGGATTTTAATACAAGGAGTTCTGGATCAGGGAGTGGAAAATATGGCCATAGGGGATAGTAGACCCTGGCAATAAATCAATGGGGCAGTCATATGGCCTATGAGGGGGCAAGGTATTGGCCCCTTTTGGATCAAAGACATCCAAGAAGTCTCTGTACACCTCCGGGAGTAATGCTTCCTGTTCCAAAGAATAGGTAGCCACAACTAAGGATTCTTTGGTCTCCCAGAAACAGTTCTGCTGGCAAAATTTAGAAGAAAAAGAAATCGTACCCTTAGACCAGTGGATATCAGGATCATGGATCTGCAGCCAAGATAGTCCCAAAATAACGGGAAATATTGGTGAGGGTAGCAAGTCAAAGGATAAGTGCTCATGATGCCCTGAAGGGGTATGAACCTGCATTGGAGTGGTACAAGTGGTAATTGGCCCGGTACGGGGAGTGGAACTGTCGGCCAATGAAATAGCAATGGGAAGGTTTCTTTCTTGAACTGGGATTCTTTGAGCGTGGGCGAATTGTATGTCCATGAAACAGTTATACCGGAATCAATAATTGTGTTGGTCTCAGCAAAGCCTCCTGGCCACTGAAAGATATGAAAGATGGATATAAACATCTTTCCCACAGTCATTAAAGGATGGCATATAGGGGGTCTGTAAGTGAGACTTACCCACTGGGAGACGTGGGCAGTTCAGGGGAAAGTGTCCCGCAGCACCGCAGTATAAATAAAGTTTCTTATTTCTACGCCTGTCACGGATAACAGGGGAGGGGAGGGAAACAGAAAGGGTTATACTCAGGACTAGGCCTCCAGTGGCTAGGGAAAAGGGAATGGCCACCCCGAACAGACACCCTAACCTAGCCCTAACTCCTAACCGTATGAGTATCTCCTTATGGTAGGAATACTCATACACAGGAACCTAGTCCCTACTAGCCCTGTATAGCCCTAGGAATAGTGTCTGGCTTGAGACTACTGGTTCCTTCCCTATGAAGGACCCAGTGTCTCCCTGAGGCCTAGTAAACAACAAAATAACCACAAAGCACCAAAACACCAAAACACCAGTAAAGCAAGTAAAGCAACTTATCTTATTAACAGATATAAACAGGAACTCAGGATGGCACAACACTCCAGCTCTTCACATCCCAGCAGTGAATATCAACCGCATAGCATGAAGTGTGAGGCCAGACTAAATGGAGGAGTAGTAATGACCACCAGCTGCACCTGATACAAGGGGAGTGGTCATTACAAACAACAACACAGAAACAAGTAAAAACAAAGAGACTGTTAGATAACCTCACATGCAGCTTGTCTGACAGATCCTCAAACTTCAGTCACGGAAGGGACCGTGACAACGCCTCTGTCTTTCTGTGTCAGAAAGGGGTGGATGAATAGTCCCAATGTGCATAGGTTGCTCTCCCTCTGTTACTAGTGGAGACCGAAGGAACGGCTTGCAGCCGTACTCGACTGAAGGTTTTGACAACGTCCCTTTTCTCACAGTCTCTCTCTCCCAGACAACGATCGATCCGGGTCACCAACATGACGAGGTCAATTAAAGACTCAGGTAAGGAGACATGAGCTAGATCATCCCTGATCTGTTCAGAAAGACCCAGGCGAAATTGGAAGCAGACTGCTGCTTCATTCCAAGTCAGCGGAGGTCACCCTAAACTCTGCAATATAGTCTTCAACAGGAGGAGTGCCTTGATGCTATCTGCACAGGGTAATTCTGCTGAGGCTGCATGACTAGGGTCATCATACACGGCCCCCATAGCATTGAAAAAAACATGCAAGGAGTGGAGAAGGGGGTCACCTGGGCCGAAAGCCCATGCCTGCGGCTCCCCCCGCAGTAGTGAGATCACCACTTTGACCCGTATAACATCTGTGGGGTATGTTTGTGGTTGTAAGTCAAAAAGCAACTGGCAACAATTCTTGAAAGATTGGAAGTTCTTTCGTTCTCCATTAAAGTATTCTGGTAAAAAGACCTTAGGTTCGTGGTTCGGGGCTGCAGGGGCCACAGACTCCGGGGGAGTGGAGTTCACAGCGGAGGCTACTTCAGTGCTTTGGCTGGCTGTCAGACAATTCTAGAGGGTATCCAGGCGGTTCTTGAGTTGCAAGTAACCCCCATGCAGGTGCTGTACTGCTTGAGTAAGGCTGTAAAGTTGCTGGGACATTGCCCCTGATTCATCAAGCAGAATCGGATTATCGGTCGCGCATTCGTATTCGCGATCCTAAATCGTACGCGATCGCGCTATTCAGCAACTGAAAAAGATTGCGGCCGGAGCTGTGCATCTCCGGCAGCTTTACACTGGCGAGCTTGTATTAAAAGTCACTGTTCCCCTAAAAAATCATTCTTTCTAATAGCACACACATTACCCATAGCCCTAAAAAAAATGTTTGCGCTGTTTAAATGTTTTTAACATTTATGTGCGCTAAGAACAGTGAGGCGAGTGTACGCGCACACTCGAGTCCGGACCGCGGTAATCCGCGATCGATGGCCGCGCGTACTTTCGCGCTTCCAGCGAGTGCGGATTTTATTGATGAATCAGGGGCACTATCTCAAGGGGTGAGGCTTTCCCTCCTGAGCTCATAGTGGGCGGATTGATATTGTCAGCCTTCAGAAAGGAGAGCTCTGTATGAGGGCATCTTGATGGTGATTAACTAGGAGATCACACACACATGTATTGGTTAATGGGTAAATGTCCCTTTTAGTTTATTTGCAGAAAAGATAGTGGTAAATGTCCAATGACCTTGCGGATAAACAGTAAAGAGAAATGTCCAAAGACTGGGCAGATAACAGTGCTGGTAAATGTCCAATGACTTTGCTGATAACAGTGGTGATAATAGATTGCAGACAAACCCTGGAGGTCATACACAGATAATCAGATAGAGAGCGGAGGATGCATGAGTAGCGAGGAGCAGGAACCAAGAATCAGGAGCAGGAACCAAGAATCAGGAGCAGGAACCAGGAATCAGGAAAGAGCAACCAGTAATCAGGAACCAGGAATCAGGAAGTTTTCACGATCAATCCACACTGGAAGGAAATCATGGAGCCTTCATATAGTGCCGTCCTAGTCTCTGATTGGTGCTCGCACTAGGCATGTGCAGAGTAAGGATACGCACTGAGCATGTACGAAGTGCGGTGCAAACTGAGCATGTGCAAAAAGGTTCAACTTGCCTTTGTCCCTTATGGGAAGATGCCACCTGATCAAAATAATTTGTTTCGCAATGTTATTGTATCTGTTGCAGACTTTACCGTTTTTACCCTAATATGCAGATGGAAAAAATGTACACAGAGCTTTCCTTTCTTTTCTGTGGCACTGTAAAACCCCAAGAATAGCTAGATCTAAACTATCTCAACCTAGACAAAACTTGGGTATAAATTTTCCAGATGTACGAAAATTCAATCTAGCCTGTTTACTAAGGCAAGTAAAATATTGGTGGCATGGTACCTCATTTTACACGGTATACAATTTGTAATCCTTGTTGATACGACCCTGGTCTTTGAAGGGTCTCCTTAACATATCCAATACAAATATACAGCGCAAATTACACACTAACCTATTGCTGAGAGATACTCTGCTTACTTGGTCTGATACAAATAAACTGTAAATGTACCATAGGAGTCACTAAGGATACCCCCCTTACGCACCATGCCTAGTTTTCGTCAGAGGCAAATGTACAAAGCGTACGAGTTTTGGAAAAAGCGTGGTATTGTATTGTTGCAACATCTCATGGATGAACATAATCAACTGTTACCATTTGATATTGTTCGTGTCAAGTATGCTCTTCCATCCCACTATTTTTTATTACATGCAAGTAAAGTCAACTTTTTTCAGCGGGCAAGGTGCTGGGACCATTTTTGTATTGCTCCCACTAGTAATTCAGATCTTGGGTGTATCCGCTTCCAAGCACTCTATTTCACATATATATCCCATGCTTATAGATAATTCTTTGGCAATGGACACTGCATTATCCTTTGTACGTAAAAATTGGCTGCTTATTTAAATAATTCCTATTCTGACACTCTATTGGAGAATAGCTGGTCATATGTCCAGAAAAATATAATCAGTGAAATGTGGTGTGAAATGCAGTTTAAGATAACACATAGAGCATATTATGCCTTGAATTAAAAATGATTCCCTGTTCATTCACTAATAGGTTGGTGGCCTGCCCTAAATGTGATCACCTCCTTGCTCCTTTGGAGCATATGCTGTGGGACTGTCCACATGTGCAGACTTTCTGGAAGTCAGTCTTCCGGTTTCTCACTAGAGTTACAGGTGGCACTTAACATTTACAACCACAGATGGCACTTTTCCATAGTATATCTCACCTGACCAAATTGAGGGCTTTATCTAAGTTCGAGCATCTCTGTTTACTAGTGGTCAAAAAAAGCATTCTCAAAAACTGGTTGGAACTTTACTCCCCGACTATTACTCAGTTTCAAAATTACCTACAGGCTTTGATGGTTATAGAGAAGAAAAAATCTACTTAGCCCTTTGATACCCACCTGCAAAGGTTTTTTGGCACTTGGATGCTATACTTACAACATACATTATCCCCTACTCAACTTCATGATAGTATTGAAATATTTAGACATACAACTTGGTATGACCAGCGGGCATTGGGGGCACCACATAGGCAATGTACCCTTGTCTCCGGATATTTAAGATTGAAATATAACAAAAAATAGAAATGTGTGGACAAAATGTTATGGGAACGATTTTACTTGTGTTATAATGTCAAGTTCTATACTAATACATGTTGGTTTCTGTACATGATCCACTGATTAAGATTGGTATTTTGTAATGCTTCTGTATATGTATATATTTTTTTAATTATTTTGTATCTTTGTCTTACCTTTCAAATAAAAATTTTATTTAAAAGAAAAAGGGGGATGTCATGTGATGAGCATGGATCATGTGAGCCGCAGACGCCAAACCCACCAGCAGAGGGAGTGCTGGTGTTCAGACAGTCTCAGGTGTTGTTTACATACCTGCCAGTAGATGGAGTGCATCTGTGAAACACTCTAGTCCTCTAAGGCTAAGGCAGCGGTCCCCAACCTTTTTGGCCCCAGGGACCGGTTTCACGGAAGGAAATTTCTCTGAGGACCGGGGGGGGGGGGGGGGGGGGGGGGGGGGGGGGGGGGGGGGGGGTGCACAGAGAGAAAAGAGAAGACATACTCTGGCGTCTTCTCTTTTCTCTCTGTGCACCTCTGCTGCTTCAAAGCGATCACATGACATCTGACAGCCAATCGAGCTGCATGTCATGTGCTCGCATTGCTTGTACACAGACTACTGTGTACATTTACCGGCATCTCATACAAACACCGCTGCGGACCACTTCCCATCCGCAGATGGTGGTTGGGTGCCGCTTCGTTTTCAATAATGGATCATGTACTCGCGGCCCACTGAAAACACCGCCGCGGACCGGTAGTAGGCCGCGGCCCGGTGGTTGGGACCGCTGCTCTAAGGCAAGGGAGCAGCTAATCGAGAATCACATGACCTGGACCAGGAAGTGTGCAGAGAGTTGGATCCTGAAGCAGAGTTGGTGCTGGCAGCATGGGGATGCAAGGTGGGTAAGCCAGCAGGAGGCACAGATGCCCTAGACTTGCGGGGATCTGTGACAATGACATTGCCTTGCAAATGACCACAGGGGTCATCTCTGTCCATAAGGATATACACACAAACACACATATATACATATATTCAAACTCACATACTCACAAATATGAGTCATATGCTCACATACATACAGCAATACACCATGCTTGGAAATAGAGTCTGTCACCCCCACGGCTTGAGACAAAATTCTTCCCAGTGACTGAGCAGAGCACAACTTACAATATCTATAGATGCCTCGTCTGAAAAACAGGATGACCACCTAAAGTTTCCCAATGTAGTCAACACTACAGGTTTACTGAGGTCAGGAGTTAATGCTGACTGAATGATATCTTTTCAAACTGTGCCAAGACCCACGAGACCGAGATTAGTGCAACGTCAGATTTACTAAACACACCAAATGTATCAAAAATATATTTTCAAAATCTATATATTTATGTCTGTTCAGGACATATGGAAAGACATGGCATCATCCAGAGGCAAAGTGACATGTTTAGCCAACCTCATAGATGTTGCATTCAGTGCCGGGGTATATTCAATGTCTCCGACAATGACTTTGGTGAACAAGTGCAGTTTGGAAAAACAATAGCTTAAGAAGAAATTCCTAACTATGCAATTCCACCCCTTCATGATAATCTCATTAATTTCTTCCATGAAGGGGAATGTCACAACCTTTTTTCTGAGATTCTTTAAGGAATCATGGCTGTCCTAGGGTGTCTTAACATGTGTTCACATACAGACTTTTCTGGCATAGCCTTGCCTGGGCATGCCCAACAAGCCCCAGGCAGTGGTTGGGGAGGTTACCTTCTAATATCTGCTTAATTTCTATAATAAGGGCAGATCCTCAAATGGGGAGTCAACAGGGCAATCCACCAGGATATACTGAATTCAGCATCTGCTTTTAAAAGGTGACTTGAAGCAAGCAGAAGAAAATTTTCTGGTCGTCTGCTGCCTGAAAGTATAGAGCTCCTTTCAGATCTGTTAAATTTAAAAGAGCTTCAGAGGAGCAAACAAAATCAATAACGTATGGATAGTAGAGGTCACATCCAGTATGCCTTGTATTAGCTCAGCTAACATCACAACACCTGCGACGTCTTTGTGCATACGCCATAAACCTTGGAATCTGGAAGTAGGCATCTAGACTACAAATGGGGACACCCTACATGCATCCCTGCCCTACATGCATCCCTGCCCAAAAAAACAAGAATATCATGGGTGACTGAAGGTCAAATGTAGCAAGAGCACTAGAGACACAGCCATCCTACCTGCTAATAAGCAGCCTACAGCATGCCCCAAGAGACTACTAGCAGGGCTTTCCCCCAGGCAACATTTAGAGGCCATATGTGTGACTTCACCTAGGAGTGGCGAACTCCCAAGGATTTACACCACTTTCAACAACTAAGAAAAAAACATTAAAAACCCTGGTTTAATTTGTTCCAACAGGTTCCAACCCTGATTCCATTAGGCAATTGGATATTGAGTGGATCAGCAGTCTCAGTTGTCATAATATTAAAACTTTGACACCCAGTTTATGTTTTGTGTCTCCAGGTTTTTCTTTAAGAAGGTAAAATTAGGAATGTGGAGTCCGGTCTTTTTCAATTTCATGTAGTAGCTAATCCATGAGAGTGTAAAAGGAGAGGATTAACCCAATAATGTGCTCCCATGGAGCTGTCAGGAAAGTTTCTTGGCACACAACGTACCAATTGAGCATTGTTTAAATGACACAGCCTACCTTGGCTATCCTTAGTATTGTTGCTAATCATGTCCAAACATTTTTAACCACAATGTACCCATCTTCTGCAATGTATCAATCCTGCTACTTCTAGCAGGATAATGTGCCATGTCACAAAGCTCAAATATTCTCAAACTGGTTTCTCAAACATGACAATCAGCTCATTGTACCAACAAACTACCATTTAGTAAAATTGTCAAAAATGTTTAAGCGATGTGATGTATTACTTCATAAAGCTTTGTAAAAACCTGAGATGTAATAAGGATTCAGGCCACTCATTTGACTCCTTCTGAACGAAAGCAGCTGCAACAAACTCTTTTAAATCTACACCTAAACAGTGGTAACAAGTTGCTGACTCTTTCTTCGTTTGTCCTTCTGTATCCCTAGAAAATGACAGACATTCACAGCTCAGGCTCTTCTTCAAGCTGGCAATCTTACAATCTTATTGTTATTGGCAAGATTACCAGACAACATTTTCTATCCAACCATTGACTGTTTTAAAAGCAGTTTCAATAACATCCAAAAGCTAAACAAAAAAAGCACAAAACAAAACAATAAAAATCTAATGCAGCGGTTGCCAACCGGAGACAATTTTTTCCTGAGACCGGTTGCCAACCGAAGACCGTGTTTCCCATATGGATCGCAGGCTCAGGTGGTGAGCAGGTTGTGTCTCTGGACAGGATCAGACCTGCGATGGGAGAATGGGTGGGTTCCTGCATCATGACATCACTCTAGAGAAAGTGTCTTCCCCCTTTGAATGACACACAGCTCCCATGAAATTAGTGCTTTGTGTGGTCTCAAAGGTTGGCGACCACTGTTTTAATGCACACAAAAATTTAACTGAGGCCCATGCTTATTGCACCAGTGCGGTTTAAAAAAGGCTAGCTAAAGGCTACGTACACACATGCAATAATTATCAATATTTTGAACAATCGTATTGTGCACAATTCTGTACATGCTGTAACGATACCATCATTAAAATAAAATCCACCAATAATGTACACACGCTAGGTTTGATGGTTTGAACGATGCAGACAGTGACATGTACCGGAGAAAGTGTACTGCAAAACAATCCACGATCACTGACCGACCATGCACACAATAGATAGGTAACAATCGTTGCCCATTTAGATCCCCTGGGACAGTCGTTCGTTTCCAGCGACATTCCACATTCATCTGCGTCGTTGTCCACTTTTTTTGGTAATGATTATCGGACGATCAGTCGTTAATCGTTCGTTTCTAACAATAATTATTGCACGTGTGTACATAGCCAAAGATGGATGAATATTTTGACAAAAACAATGAATAGTAAGATACCTGCTTAAAAATTGTGTAAAGGAATGTCTACATAGTCTAAAGCCAATATGCAACCTAATAGCTTAAGCTCTTTCCGTGGTGCATACTAGGCACACTAGCAATAAGGTACAAATTACACAATACTCCCATCACAACAGTTACTCACAGTAGACTTCTTTTTTTCTCAATGATCCTGTATTTTTGAGTAAGGGACAAAAGTTAAGTCAAGAGCATCAACAGCATAACATATTTCTGTTTGGTTGTAGGGGTTAGAATTTCTATATATACAGCTATGACATACATGAACCAGTAAAGGGTTATGGGAGAGAGTATTATGAATATACTGGGCATAGAAACCATTTGGAGGTGCCAATTATTTTATTATTTGGAAAAGCTTCCATCAGGATAAGGAGATTTTGCAGGTACAGATACTCATTTTCTGAGAATGTTAAGGTGGACAAATTGGAGATTGTCACAACCCACAGGGATAATAGATTGTCCAGTAATAGCTGTTTAATTGAAAGAAATGCTCTGATTAGTAAATCATACAGTAATGAAAAAAATATTTCCAGTACCATCTAAGCCTACAGAAGGAGACTTAGATAGAAAACTAGAAGCTGATAGTGTTGCCAAATGATTGCACCAGCGTTGTCTTGTAGAGCCCTCTACTGACAGAAAGACCTTTACTAGTGCAATCCCAGGTTATTTCTCGGTTACTTACGGCTAATAATAATTATTCACAAACATCCAATTACAACTTCAATTTCTAATGTCTTCTTGATGCTAAATCATAAAGGTGATAATATATACCCCAATATATACAGTGAATATAATATATATATCATATATGCATATCTGTAAATATAGATTTTTTTCTGAATTTGTGACTCAAAGCCACTTAGACTACATGACTTTAAAATCTTTTGTACTTTGCTCCTTTCTAATTAACATAATTTTATTCAAATATTAAAAAAACAATGTATACAAATATATAGATATATAGACAAAATACAAAAAGATTTATTTATAGACAAAAATTTATATATAAAAAACTGTAATTACAACAGATAAAGTTTTAGGGTCACTGGCTTTTCCATAAGGTGACCTATTATAGGCCTACTCAGATGTTTACAGGGAGCCAAGGACAAAACCATCCTGCAAGCTAGTTTTTTTCAAGTTTGACAGGGAGTTTACCAGATCTCTCCTAATGTCCAGGGTAATATTCGAATCATAACTGTTAAACATAAACAACATGCATTGAATTTATGAAGAAAAATATTAATTGTAAACATTACCCACCATTGTCCTGGATAACACATTGGCAAAGAGCTAGTGACATTATTATATTGGACCCAAAAGTGAACAATTAAGGTGCCCAGTCCCCAGGGAGCAAAATAAACGTTTTTGTAGTTTAGCACTAGAAATGTACACATTTTTGTACTGTAAACAAACGTTTTATGAAGTTTACCCACAAAGAAACTAACTGCAATGTGAACCCTTTTTAGGGATGAATAGTCAATGTTTGTTTATTAGTATATTTTTAATAATACTAAGCATTTTCAAGGTCATGACAATTTTATTGTTTTATCATAACAACACTGAGGTTTTTAGTTCCACACAGAGAACAAAGAGAGTATTACAGGTTTAGGACACCATGGATTGGTTTGTAGAAAAAATGTGGTTTAGACCTAATTATGAGGCAATGCACTTTAGATACCTTTATCAGTCTGAGAGAGACTATGTTTTAATGTCAGCAAGGGAATCATTCTGTAATCTTATTGGTTAGTACGAGGTCCTGTGGGACTGTGCCAAAGCTGTCATTAGAGTGAAAGGAAGAAAGCCTTGAGGGATTTAATATACTGAAACTAAAAGCTGTTACTAGCAAGATATGATCTAGCCCATATGACATTCATCTAATGCATTCTTCAATTGTCTCATCAACTGCCCTACACAGTGTTAGCATTCTGCTAAAATTTGAGGCTGCACAGGAAGAGACTGACTGACTATTGACAAGACCTCTTTTGACTTTGCTGATGATATGAAATCCTGCACTCGTGATAAAAATCAGAAGTAGGCTATGCTTACCTTGCCATGCACTGGAATCTGAACCCATTCCTTTTTACTTTTCCTGAAATAGGCTTCTGAACCCATTCCTTTTTACTTTTCCTGAAATAGGCTTAATGTGAGCACAACAAAGAATAGAAACTGCATAGTCTGACTTTCTTTTCAAATAAATATTTTATATTTACCATGTTTTTACTGCTGTTTATATATATTAGGCGGTACTTGTATACCGCTTATAAAATCCCCTAACAGACAACAGAGTTATGAAACTTCTGGGATAACATAATGAGTTGAGACTCCTTTTAAAATGTATATACGTTCATTCTTCTACAAGGTTAGCAATGAGATGCAGACTATACTCCATATAAATACAGATGCAAAAACAAATGTTGAAGATATACAGAATAGACACTAGGGTTAGGATTATCTGCAAATAAAACTAATAAAACTGTCCTTGTCACGTTTGGGGAGACAGGGCCACTAGGGGGTGCTATGGCTTGCACAAAGGTTGTGTGAGCCCTGAGAAGGGCCAAGGCACAGAGTTTAAGCGGTAACCAGGTCTTCTCCAGAGCCTCTAGTGGTGAGCATGTTGCACTGCTGGTTACTGCCAGGTTGCGGACCTTGGGCACACCAGGGTGGGCATGAGGATACATGGTACCAAATCAATAAGCAAAAGAGTTCAGGAATCCAGGAAATAGACGCTGGTTACACAAGGGCCACTGCAGAGGCAGGAACACAGGAGACACTGGAAGCAACTGGATGCACAAGTGACACAGGGATAAAAACAGACAGAGAGGAACACTGGAACGGAACCAACAGACTGGATGAAAAGGGGTTAACAGAGGAGCTGGACAGGAGGGAGCACTGAATAAAAACAACAGGTTTGCAGGAAATGCTCAACAGACATAAGGAGCTTGGCACTAGTTGAGACCCCTGGCTATTTTCTGATTGGCCCACGGGAGGGGCGATACTGATTAAGTCTGAAAGAGCATGCAAGTCCAGATTCAGAACTGCAGGTATGCGCTGGAGAGGCGCCTGTGCTTTAGTGAGGAAGAGGTAAGTGTGACAGTCCTGCACTGACTCATTCTACACTGCTTTATTTATCTCTAATCTTCTAATTACAGCCTTGTCAGGCTAATTGAAACTGTCCTGCTGAATAACACTTTTATGTTGCTATACCACCTTCAATATGCTTACAATTATAGTATTGCACCTGCCTGTTGTTTTTATCCAATGTGTTGATTCTGTTGCCTTTGAACTGCCAATGAAAGTTCGATTCAGCAACAGGTGAGTTTAATATTATTTATGATATGACCTCAGTGAACCTTTGGCTAATTTCTATTTTCTCAGCAGAGCAGCCCTAGTACCAATTGATAAGAAAGGGATGTGTCACTTTAAAATCAACCACAAAAATAGACTTTTTTACTGCAGTGAATCAGGCTTGTATGCTGCAGCTGTTTTTAGGCCAAGGTAATAGCAATAAAAAATAAATATATCAATGCGCGACGTTGCCTGATGGGCGTGTCCTGATACAGCTCCACACCACTCGTTTAACAGATGGGCTAACAAGCAATCGTATCACCAGCAACCATCACCGGGTACAGTGTCAGTACTCATACAGTCCTTCTGGACGTTTTTTTAATTTTTCTGGTATGTCACCTAGCCTCAAACGGCGGTTTTCCTGCCTCACTTCGCAGACAGCCCCGCCCAGAGCACAAACAAAGATGGTGACGAGTGCCTCCGAGGATCACGTCAGATTGTTTGCCAGGAAGCTCCCCCATGCATTTATTTTCTGCTCTGACTCCAGAACCTGCGAACATGCTTGAATGACTCCAACATATATTATATCCAGCATTAGACGCCCTGGCTAAGTGCATCACAGTGCATTTTACCTGGCAGCTACAGGAACTGGGAGCCCCCATTGTACAATTAGAGGGTAGGATGGATGACACCACTAATGTTTTGGAGAAATGAGACAGATCTGAATGCCCTGAAAGCCGAAATTTGGGTCCTTTATCATAAAGTCAACGATTATGAGAACAGATCACGTAGAACTAACTTACGAGTGAGGGGCCACCAGAAAGTATAGTGGATTTACAAAATACGATTACCACCTTGTTCCAAGAACTGTGTCCGGATATACTGATTGAAAGACTGGAATTTGCCAGAATTCACCGCACCCTTGGTAAACCCAGATCGGATAGTCTCCCTCAAGACATATTTGTGGCCTTCCATTACTTTCGTACTAAGGATAAAATCCTACTGTAATAATAAATATCAGCTGTTTGCACACTTATTGGCAACCACTATTCAGTGTAGACATGAGCTCAAACCTTATGTAAAGGTCTTGCAAGCACAGGGAATATCATATCGTTGGGGATACCCATTTAAATTAATATTTCATCATAAAGGGAAGCTCCGTATAATCACTTCAGTACAGGAACCTAATGCTTGTTTACCTAATGTGGGACTACCAACTTGCTCTCTCCTTTTAAGCAGCTTCAACCACAAAATCAATGCTCACCAAAAGAAAAGCAGCAGCGGGTTATGGATAGACTGTCCTTTTTACAATCAAGTTGTCCAACATAGCAAGTGACCTTCAGAGAATTTTGTTTAACCCAGTGATGAACGTTTATATTCATTTTTTCTTTTAGATCAATGACCTAAACATGATTAACATTCTGTTTAATTAATATATTGAAATGTTTTGACTCCTTAAGATAAGTGCTTGTTGTATTACTAATCTATATACAAATGTTCAGTTGAATATGGAATTTAGGTTTCTACAGTATGGGGCTCTTTGAGCCTGCTCTATACTTCGTTACTATTCAAAAGCAGTGTGAAATAGTTTATGTGACCATATTTGAAAGATTGATATGCCTCATGATACTTTGAATTTTTCTTGCCATATTTGATACGAAAAGTTATACACATTTTATATGAAGCCTGTGTCAGTTGGCTGAGTGGTAGACACTGTTTGCTCCAAATTAGGTTGCTCTTGCTCTTAGGGGTTTTATTTTTTCTTTATTTTTACCTCTCTTGGGTTGTCCGCCATGCATGTTGATTTGAAATTTTTTGTGATTTTCTATAGAGGAGATGCAATGTTAGTGCTTGACTGTATATGTTATGTCAGTGTCCATATTGTCTCTTAATGTACGGGGTTTAAACTCACCCAACAAGTGTTCTAAAGCCTTTCAATATTTTAAATCCAAAAAGGCTGATATACTGTGCTTACAGGAGGCACATTTTTGCAGTGTCTTCATGTCTTAAGTATTTTCATGCTTCTTATCCACTAATTTATCTGGCGAATGCATCAGTCAAAAAAAGAGGTGTCTTAATAGGATTTCGTAAATCTGTTCCTTTTATTTTGGAGCACCAGATAGCAGATCCTGAAGGCAGGTTTTTGGTATTGATGGGTCAGTTGTGTGATGTTCAAGTCACAATAGCTTCCTATTATACTCCGAATAACAGACAATTGCCGTTTCTTTTACATTTGTTTCAACTTTTAGCTAAACATATGTCGGGAATACTAATAATATGTGAAGATTCCATGAAGTACTAGTACCTAGGTTGGGTAGGAAAAAGATGGGTGCGCAGCCAGATGTTAATGAGGTAACCAGGGGTGTTTCAGCAGTTTGGTAATTTGCTTCAGTCGTACTCTGTAATATATGGATGGAGGGAACTTCTTCCTAAAAATATTTTTCCCATCCGCATCAGGTCTACACTACAATAGATCATGTTTTTGTACACCCACAAACTCTACAATCAGTTGTCTAGTGATATTTTACCAATAACTTGGTCAGATCATGATGCATACTTTATGGTAATGGCATCGCTCTTACAGAAACCTACAACCTTTAAATGGACACTAAATGACACCTTATTGACTAACCAATCTACCCATATGAAAGTGCTTGATGCTCTGCAGGAATATTATGTTAACTATATTAACTATGGAGTGTGCACAAGACTTGAGAGGCAAGTTGACTCAAGCTACACAACAAAAACAAGCAACGCACAGAATTGCTCAAGCAGCTTGACTCTGAATACTCTCTTTTTCGTATTCAAAATATAGTGTCTCCTTCTAGGGAAACAAAATGTAAACTGGAAGAGGTCCAGTGTGTTTTGTGTCATTAGCTGAGAAACAATGGCTATGGACCAGAAATAAGTAATATACATACAGTGATAAACAACATATGATGCTAGCAAATAGACTTCAAAGGCCAGATAGAGGAAGGAGAGAGAAAAAGGTGGGCTTTGCATGGCAATGAGTTGTTGAGTGTTATTGTGTTTATTTATGTGTTTATATAAAATAAAAAATAATATATAACAAAAATCGTTTTTGTCTTATCTCATATTGTACTAGATAAATGCTCTAGACGTATAATTCCTATCATTACCATATAAAAATGCTCTTTACACATATATTACATGATCATAGAAATTAAGGATGAAATAAAGATTAGTAGTATTATGCTCAAATAATTCTATTGTCTCAATTTATACCAACACGTTTTGCCCAAAACAAGTGGCTTCCTCAGGGGATAGAGAGACCTAAGTAGGATTAAGCTGAAAAGAAAGGGAAATAAAGTACAAGCTTACATAACGTTTTTGTGAACAAGCATTAGCTAACATATGGATCCCTGTAGGAATCATTAGACAATGTCTTCTATTCTTAACGTCAGAAAAATGTATGACTAGTCAATTAATTGTCTCTAATATAACATAGGTCAATCATCAGTGATAAATAAAAGTTTTAACATAATCAAATATCTTTCTATATAGTAATAACATTTATTTACAAAAGTTATGAGGTTGACATATGGTTCTCCCAACAAAATAATAATATACTGGTTAATCAATAGTAAGGGTCACAAACCATGTATGAACTAGTTTTTTAAATGTTCAAAATAGTTTATAAGTAGTAGGAGTCATAAGGAGTCACAATAGGAGTCATAAGTAGGATAGTTTTTAAAAGGACCTACTGTGATTATAGAACAAATCCAGTGGTATGTGTAAAGATTGTATATAAACAACATGTAGAGTTGCCAGTGTAGATTGACACCATGTTTGTAGTGAAAGGTCTAAAAAAGAATATATGGTGATTACTATATATATTTTTAAATTAGTTAATTAAATATCATAAATGGATTTAAACAAGGAGATTTATTATCCTATAGGGTTAACTTACATTAGAGAGATGGCAAGGTCAGCTCAATAATATGATTACACTTCACTCTTTGATCCAACTCATGTATGGCTCAAGTAAGAAGAAAAAGGTAAAAAAGAAGAACAGAGGGGGATTTTTTGTTTGAATATTAGTGCCCTTTGTAGCCTGTTATACAAGATAGATAAAATTACTATCAACATTGTATCCTGAGATACCAAAAGGGGATAATTCGGATCATACAGTTTAATACTGAATAAAAATGTGACTGGATAGTTTCCCCCTTCAGCAATTGAGACTTTAGTTATGCGTCCAATCTATGTTATGAGACCAATAGCTCATTGCAGATCTTTGAAAAAATAAATATTATGTCAGTATATTGGTTACAACCGAAAGGACCATTGTTGTAAAAAGAGATAAATGGAATGTTGGATAACTTAACTCTCAAAAATTGAGAGTTTAAGCATGTGTCCAATCTAGGTTAGTGGACCAGGGGGTTATAATGAATCTTTAGGTATTATAAACATGATTGTTAGTATAGGAAAACCAGTGTTGCAAAAAAAAATAAATAAATTCTGAGCTATTATGACTCATTTAAGGCAGTGACACAGCTAAGAAAAGGGTTTAGTAAATCTGCCTTGTCTTTATCCCCAGTTACCATCCTATCAACATCCTTTCAGGGGCCTACATGCTAAGATCTGATCATTTTGCTATTAACATATTTGACATTTTTTGGGGGGTTTGCCTTACTTTCCTTTGCAATCTGTAAGGAGTATATTTTTGCTGGGTTTTGAATTTAAGTTGTTTTTGATATATTTTGCAAGTGATATAACTACATGCTTGAGCTGCTTGTGTGTTATTCACTGCTCCCAACGCGTTGAAAACAGAGGTCATGATAGAGAGGGATAAACTGATCTGGGATCAGCAAGAAATCACCTTAACACAATCTGTCTTTTATTTTTAAGTTTTGCACATTTTATCTCCTTTTTACATCTTTTGTTATATTCTTTATAGGTTTCAAATGATCAAGGTGATCCTTAATTTTTATATTTTTGGAACGCCCTTTTCTTGTTCCTTATGGCTTTTTTAACATAAGCTGTGAGCCACATAGGTTTTAGTTTTAGGCTCCTAAACTGATTACCCATTGGAATTGTAGCCTCTTAAACTGATTACCCATTGGAATATATTTCTTAGTGTGCTTTTGTAGAACAGACTTGAAACATTCCCATTTCTGTTCTGTGTTCATTGAGGACTATATTGTCTCCCAGTCCAAGTCACAGAGAGCTGCCTTTGATAATGGAAAGTTTGCTCTCTTAAAATTAAATGTTTTTATCTTTCCTGTTTTTGATTCCTGTTTACAGCTTACATTAAATGAAATCATATTATGGTCACTGCTACCCATATTATTTTTATATGCACATTTGTTGTAAGCGCTGCATTGTTAGAAAGAACTAGGTCCAGCAGAGTATCATTTCTAGTTGGGGCTTCTATTAATATTATTAGTATTATTATTATTAATAAACAGGATTTATATAGCGCCAACATATTACGCAGCGCTGTACATTAAATAGGGATTGCAAATGACAGACTAATACAGACAGTGATACAGGAGGAGAGGACCCTGCCCCGCAGAGAGAGAGGACCCTGCCCTGCCCCTAGTAGATAAAAATGTATCTTCTATAAACTGTTGTACCAATAAATTATCTTGTATTAAATTCACAAAAGTCCTCCCTTTGCTGTTCCTGTAGTGTCATTACTCCAGTCAATGTCAGGGTAGTTTAAATCCCCCATGATTAAAACACTTCCACTTTTTGCTGCTTTTTCTATCTGTGCTAGAAGTTGATTTTCTATTTCTTCCTTAGCACTAGGGGGCCTACATCAGACTGCAATAATTAATAACCTCCACTGTTCTGTTTCAAAACACGGCTTTATGCCATCAAACATACCTCCTTCGACCCGGTCTGTATGGCCAATATGGCAACTTGCTGAATCTGGCATCAATCCATAGACAGTTAAACTCACCAGGAAGACTCAGAGTAAATCAATGTAGTTTATTTCAGGGTTGCAGGTTACAAAGGTGTGTTGAGCTTTTCTGGGGATAAAGACAAGGCAGATTTACTAATCACTTTTCTTTAGCTCTGTGTACACAAAGGAAAATGGCAGAGCTCAAGTCCAAATTCATAATAGCAATGTCACTGCCTTAAATGAGTCACAATGGCTCAGAATTGATATGATTGAGAAACAGCTGGGAAAAATTTTTATTTTCTAATTTTTTTATTTCTAATTTTTTTAGAGACTTTTTAGTCACTGGCAAGGTACCGATGGATTGGTGTAAGGCCAATGTGGTTCCTTCCTTCAAAAAGAGAGCAAAGTCATTACCAGGTAACTACAGACCCGTTAGTTTAACGTTCATAGTTGGAAAGGTCCTAGGGAGTTTTATAAAATATAAAGGAGTTTCTGCTAGAAAATAATAATATAAATGATAGTCAGCATGGCTTCAAGAAAGACAGAAGTTGTCAAAGAAATTTACACTCGTTTTATGAGGAAGTAAGTAAACAGGTAGACAGTGGAATAGCAGTTGATATAGTGTACTTGGACTTTGTTAAAGCATTTGACACTGTACCCCACAGACGGTAATATGCAAGTTAGGGTCAATAGGTTTAGAAAAGAAGATCTGTAAATGGATAGAGAACTGGCCTAAAGATCGAATCCAGAAAGTTGTAATTAATGATTCATACTCTGAATGGTCTAAGGATATTATTGGTGTACCCCAGGTTCAGTGTTGGGACCTTTACTGTTTAACATCTTTATAAATGATATAGAGCTTGGGATTAAAAGTACCATTTCTGTGTTTGCAGATGACACCAAACTATGTAATGGAATTATGTCCATTCAGGATGTCTATAATCTACAAGCAGACCTGGATGTACTGTGTGATTGGGCAGCCAAGTGGCCAATGACATTTAATATAGATAAATGCAATATTATGCACTTGGACGCTAACAACATGCATGCTTCATACTGTCTAGGGGGAATACATTTGGGGAGTGAGAAATGGAAAATGATTTAGGGGTTCTGGTTGATCATAGAATTAATACCAGCATGCAATGCCAAGCTGCAATATCTAAAGCTAGCAAAGTAATTTCTTGTAATAAAAAAGGAATAGACTGGAGAGATGGAGACATTGGCCCTAATTCATCAAGCAGAATCGGACGCTCGCTCGCGCATTCGTATTTGCGATCCGAAATCGTACGCCATCGCGCAATTCAGCAACTGAATAAGGTCGCGGCCGGAGCCGCGCATCTCCAGCAGCTTTACACTGGCGAGCTTGCATTAAAAGTCACTGTCCCCCTAAAAAATCATTCTTTCTAATGGCACACATATTACCCTTAGCCCTAAAAAAAAATGTTTGCGCTGTTTAAATGTTTTAAACGGAAATCCTGATGATGCTTGAGCTGTCATCAGGATTTCCTATTTCTCAGCCAATCACAGAGCACTAGGGATGAATGGGCACAAGTCTCCACATTCATCTCTAGTGCTGAATGGCTGAGAAATGTAAAACCTCAGCCAGAACACTAGGGGTGAATGGAGAGGCTTGTCCTCATTTAACCCCTAGTGTCCTGGAATCCCTCACTGTCAAGAGGATTTCCAGGGCTGTGTTCATTGCAACCCTGGAAATCCTCCTGTCATTGGGATAACCTGTAAAAAAAAAAAAAGTTAAATTACACAAACACACACACATTAATAAAATAATTTAACATTAAACCCTTGTCCTATTTTTTACTTATATTTTAACACTTTCAGGGAATGAGTAAGGGGATTTATGTACCCTTGTACTCATTCCCCAGGGTGGGGCAGTGGAGACCTGGGAGTCTCCTTATTAAAGAGGGCTTCCAGATTCCAAAGTCCTGCTGAAAATGTTTATAAAAGCCCCCATTGTTTTCAATGGAAGCTTTCATAAAAGCTTAAAAACGCTTGAAAAAGCCTCCATTGAGTTCAATGGAAGCGTTTTCCCGCCTTTATCCAGCGTTTTAATTTTTTAAATATTGCAAGCAACGTTTAAGATAACGCTCAAAAACGTGCCTGAAGGAAACGTCCTGGTGTAGATTAGCCCATGGAAATGCATGGGGACTTTAAAAAGCACAAACAGGGGCTTTAAAAAGCCTCAGGTTAAACGCTGGGGAAAAAGTCTGTGTAGACTAAAGCTGCATACACACATCCAATAATTTTCGTTAGAATCGACCGATGAACAACCGATTGGCTAAAAAAAGTGACCAAGGACGCCGACGAACAAGGAATGTCGTTGGAAATGAACGGCCGATGATCTTTCACTATCTATCATGTACGGTCGTTCAGTGATCGTGCATGTTTCTGCGGTACACTTTCTCCTTTACATGTCCCTCCCAGCATTGTTCAAACGATTGTATCTAGCGTGTGGACACTGTTGGATTATATATGAACGATCATATTGTTACAGCATGTACAGAATTGTGCACAATATGATTGTTCAAGTATATTCGTGCATAATCGTTGATCGGTCGTAATCGTTCATTTTCTTAAAATAAATATTAGAAGTGTGTACCTAGCTTTAGCCTAATATTGATGTGACAGGTGCTCTTTAATATTCATGTGAAGTACAGGGGTATGTAATAGTGTTATATATCCTTTTATAATGTATCTTTTTATGTATCCTTTTACAATGTATCTCTTTATAATGTATCTTTTTACATCTGTTTGGAGGCTGTAGAAGCTCTACACAGTGCTGAAAATAACCCGAATTTTTCCTCCAATTGACTTTAATGGTGTTACACTTTGACATTCGACCACCCGAATAATTTTGCTCTATTCGAGCGAATAGCTGCCGAATCGAATAGTGAGCTATGCGACCAACACTAGCAATGACCTATATCCCCTCACATAATCAATTGCCACTTTGACTGTAACTTGGGTAAATTATGAGAAATACCTTATAAGTGACAAATCTATGTGCCCAATCTTTGTAATATATAGAATCACCCAATTAGGACATTAAATGTGAAAGCTGTACACAACTAACTATACATGGAATTAGTACGTGATTTTTTTACTTGATGTATATAAATATCTGTTTGTCATTTATATTTTTTTGTGAATATGACTGGGTTTCCTTATCTCCAACCTAATGTAAGCATATGAAGATGACATATCGCCCTCCTATTGTGTGTAAATTCCCCCACCTACTGGATTGTAAGCTCTTTGGTGCAGGGTCCTCTCTTCCTGTATCACTGTCTGTATTAGTCTGTCATTTGCTACCCTTATTTAATGTACAGCGCTACGTAATATGTTGGCAATATATAAATCCTGTTTATTATTAATAATAATAATAATAATAATAATAATGACGACAACACTTGGGGGAGTTTAACGCCCCAAAGTACTTTATTGACAACTTAGGCTACCCATTGTAAATTTTTACTTAATATAATAAAACTGGTTCTTATATGTCTGTTTCTTCTTTTTCCCTTTCTTAATATACTTTTAAGGCTAATACTCTATTGTCAATATACAACTCGCCCTACAGGGGAAGGGAGAACCCATGACTGAACCTTTAGCATGGGTGCACCAATAGGTGGGGAGACTGGTACGCTTAACCAGCCCACCCCCAACCTTTTCACCCCAGTTTGGGTTTGAAAATTAAACTTTCAAACCGAGGACATGCTATCCCTATGGCATATTTGCCCATGTAGGTGAGGGCGACAATAAAACTTTTTTACTTTCTCATTTCACATTTTCTCAATACACTTTTTTATTTTCTCATTACACATTTTCCAGTTAGATGTGGTTGCGGTATCACTGGAACACTGGTGGATCCAGGAAACACGTGACTGCTTTGTAATTCTCTTTTTTTTTCACAAAATCTTTTGTTTTCAATCCCACTATATCCTACATCCCTTGAGATGTTCTTTTAATGCCTATCCAATAAGGATTAATGAACTATATTTATTTCTCCTTTATCCAAAATGGTCCCCAAGTTCTCGCGAGAACGATCTTGCGAGACTTCGCACGGACTCAGGAGACACACATCCGCATCTCATGTGTTATTTATAGACGAGACGCCAGAAGGAAAAGTGCTCTTGCGGCTTTCTGCCAACGCCTCGCCTGTTGTCTGCTTTAATTTCAAATGTATCCAACTAAGTCTTAATTTTGAAAGTTGCAGAGACCCCTTTTTCCTTTTCCTATTGATTCAACCCTTTTGGATTTATTTGTTGATTTTTTGCTTCTTTGTGCATACTTACATCTCTACCCCAGCCTTAAGTAAACATTCTGTAGAGGTATTTTATTCCTCATGGAATTTCCCCTATATTGTTTAAATCTAGATCTTCATATGGTATAGTAAATCAGTAAATCAGTAACCGGTACTTGGGCTGACTGGTAAGCATACCTGCACCCCCACCAATACTTTCTTTTACTTTAATACCCAAACTATAAATAAAACATTATTATTATTTACTTATTTATTATTTCACAGTGACACAGCAGCGTGTGCAGCGCAAACTTATTTCTTCACTCTTCTAACACCTTAAAATATTCCTGGAGCTAAATGTATGTAAATACTGTCAACCTTCTTGCACTCACTATGGACACCAGTGAGTGCTATCATTCTTGTGTATATAGAATTCTTGTCTTATTAATGTTTACTTTTGCATTATAACAGCTACACATGTCCCCTTCACTTAGATGTGTTTACCCACTTTAAAGACGACCTTAATATTTTAACGCTGCCATACTTCAGTGAAGGCAAGTCAAAAATCCTCTTTTTTATTTTCTTTTCTTAATGGTTGACATTATCTTTTAAGTTACTTATTTATTTGTCACTTCTCAAATTCCACCCCCCCCCCTTTTCTCTTAACAGAAGAATTACAAGTCTAATCATTTTAAGTCCCTCACTGAATTTCATTCATACTGTCTGTCCTGTTTTGCTGATAATACTATAGTAAGTATAATGAATCCTGTTCACTAAAATACCTTTAATTTCAAATTTCATGATTTTTCACCTGTCTATTTACCTCCCCCCCCCCCCCCCCGTTCTCTATACCCCATAATGAACAATTTTTAGCAATACTTATATGACTTCTGATATTTAAATTATCTTTTTAGAGTTACCATACATAATCTCCCCCTTTTTCCCTCATTGGAATTATTTGGCCTGAAAGTCTTGCAGATGTTTTTACAAACATTGTATCACTGTGATTGTGTAAATGTAAGTAACTACTTTCAAATTTGACACATTCTTGAAGTACATGTATTGTCATTCACATGACTGTATGTTTGAAACTAGAACTTAATGCTCTTTCCCTTCCCCTCACTTTTTTTGTTTATCCTCCCCTCTCCATTTTTCTATGTAATACAGTTTCATTATTCAAGTTTACCTTCAATCCCAATCCTCCCCTGAAGAAACCCAAGAGCGAAACATGGCAGGAACTTGAGACCTTTTCAAAATAATATTACTTGAAATGTGAAAATATAATATAATATTATATTATATTATATGTGAAAAAATAATATAATATTATATTATATTTAGGTAATCACAGGCTTGATTGTTTGTATATCACTAGTTAGTTGATCTATGTATAGTATATGAGTATACTATACAACATTAAAAAAATACTATTTACTTTTTTAAAAACTCTGCCTGTTAAAGCCTGTCTATCCCTCCATTTGATCACATAACTATCTCTTCCAGGCTAGGCAACCCAAAATAATATTCTTGATAAGCAAAAATGAAAGATTACCTTCATCGTTTGAAAACTATAAAGAATAAAACAAAAGATGTAAAAAGGAGATAAAATGTGCAAAACTTCAAAATGAAAGATTGCAAAAGGAAAGTAAAGCAAACCCCAAATATTTTTTTAAAATATATTATTAGCAAAAAGATCAGATCTGGGAATGTAGGCCCCTTAACGAATGACTCTGGGTTGGTAACTGGGGATCCTTTATTTTAGCTCTGTGTACACAAGGGAAAATGGCAGAGCTGAAGTCCAAATTCGTAATAGCAATGTAATAGCAATAGCCTTACATGAGCCACAATGGCTCAGAATAGATATGATTGAGAAACAGCTGGGAAAAATTAGAGTTGACCTCAAAGAGCTGACCTTGGTTATTGTAAAGGCATAATTTGAATTTTTAGAGATTCTTTAGTCACTGGCAATGTACCGATGGATTGGCGAAAGGCCAATATTCTTCCTATCTTCAAAAAGGGAACAAAGTCATTACCAGGCAATTACAGATCGGTTAGTTTAATGTCCATAGTTGGAAAGGTGCTTGGGAGCTTGATAAAGAACCACATAGAGGAGTTTCTGCTAGAAAATAAAATGAGTATATATATATAATAAGTGATTTTCAGCATGGCTTCAAGAAAGTCAGAAGTTGTTACCCCAAGTTACCCCACAGACAGTAAATATGCAAGTTAGGGTCAACAAGTTTAGAAAAGTCAATCTGTAAATGGATAGAGAACCGGCCTAAAAATCGCATCCAGAGAGTAGTAATTAATGATTCATACTCTGAATGGTCTAAGGTTATTAGTGGTGTACCCCAGGGTTTAGTGTTGGGACCTTTACAGTTTAACATCTTAATAAATGATATAGAGTTTGGGATTAAAAGTACCATTTCTGTGTTTATAGATGACACCAAACTATGTAGTGGAAATAAGTTTATACAGGATGTCTACAATCTACAAGCAGACCTGGATGTACTGTTTGATTGGGCAGCCAAGTGGCAAATGACATTTAATATAGATAAATGTAACGTTTTGCACTTGGGGGCTAACAACATGCATGCTTCATACTGTCTAGGGGGAATACATTTGGAGGATTCAGAAATGGAAAAGGATCTGGGGGTTCTGGTAGATCATGGACCTAATACCAGCATGCAATGCCAAGCTGCAATATCTAAAGCTAACAAAGTACTTTCTTGTATTAAAAGAAGAATATACTACAGAGATCGAGACGGGGAGGCTGATTCATTAAGACAAGTCAAAAGCTTGCTAGCGAGCGCTTAATCGCGATCCAATATCGGACACCAAAAACCTATTTATCAGGCTATTTTCCGTGTGCGAGAATATGCGGCCATATTCACCCGGCATTTATCAACTGAAAAAAATGCTTGCTCGCTTCGAGCCACGTATCCCTGGGAGCTCCACACAAGCGAGCTTGCATTAGGTTTGGGCTGTTCAAATGTTACAAACATTTATAGTAGCTGAGAAATAGGCATATTTTAAAATGACCTAATGTTTTCAGGTTCAGAAAGAGTTAGCTGATTTCAGCTGTTTATATAAATACGTTTATATTTTGACACATATATTAATATATACCGTATTTTCCGGTGTATAAGGCGACTGGGCGTATAAGAAGACCCCCCACTCTAACCAATCAGTTGGGGGTCGTGTTATACGCCCAGTATTGTACTGTTCCTTCTGCCTGTCAGATCTCGCTATTGTGCGAGAACTGAGAGGCAGAAGGAACAGTACAGTACTAGTTCTAAGTAATGAATGGGCGCGTTCCTTTAATGAATGGGCGTGTTCCAGTGAAGAGCCAATCCAGGCTCTCCGCTGGAGAGCCAATCCAGGCTCTCCGCTGGAGAGCCAATCCAGGCTCACATCCTCCTGTGCAGGCTCGCGTTACTGCACAGGAGGACTCGCTCAAGCTGCACAGGACGACGGACGTGAAGGAGGACTTGCGGGGACGCCGGACGTGAAGCAAGCTGGCGTATAAGATGACCCCCGACTTTGGCACAGATTTTTTGGGGTTAAAAAGTCCTCTTATACGCCGGAGAATACGGTATATATTTTATTACCATAAATATTATAATAAATATATATATATATATATATATATATATATAAATATTTATTTATATAAATATTTATTATAAATACATGTATAGATATCTATGATAAATATATAAATACATATTATTATAGTCTAAAAATCTGTTTGTCCTGCAAAAATATTTCTAATCCAGTTTTCCATCCTTAATAGGTCAAAATTGCATATTGGTTTGGTAAGTATTTTTGGAATGCAATATTTGTTGGGCCATTTTTGAAATAATTTGGCTTTATATGGAAGTGTGGGTTTAAATGCGTGTTTTTTTTTATTTTGTCGTGTAAATTTAGTGGTGTTTGTGTGTTCCCTTACTTTAAACATTAACACATTAAATTATAATTTAATGTGACCTTTTAGCAAATAGGTTTATTTTGAATAAAGTTTTTTGAAAAATTTTGTAGTTTGTTTTTGGGGTGTTTGTTTTTATGTGATCTCTTTTACAATGTCCCAGGACCTACAATTTAAAAATTCAATTATGCTTGTTTTTAAGCAGTTCCCGTCTAGGATTTGTTTGACTGTCTAAAAACAGGACAATTAGCTTAGTAAAACTCAGTTTGATTCACATAGTTGTGAGCCATACCAAAGTTGTGAACCTTAGGAGTGTGATACGCATTGTTGTGCGCCATGCGTAACTACTATGTGCGCATGAACTGTGTCAGTTGAAAAAATTCCAGTAAGTTTTTCTTTTTAGGTGTATATTGTTTTGCTTCATGTTCACTCATGTATGTACATACATGCATATATATATATATATATATATATATATATATATGTGTGTATGTATGTATTCATTTATGTGTGTTCATATACATATAAAAGAGAAATTATAGGAAGAAATAGGCAAAGAGGATTTTTTGGGGGCATATTGAATAACATGCTTCAAATTGAAAAGATTGCCTATTTTTTCTATGATTTCTGATGTCATGGACTTGGCTCCAAGCAACATTCATGGATGATTTTGCTTCTAGTTAAAGGAGGAATCCACCTTTATGTGCTTACACTACCATACTGAGGTGAGTATATAGTTGGCCAAGGTCTAAAATGCCATTCAAACCTGCATAAACACCCTGAATGGCTGAAAAAGCAAGAATATATGGTTGGCACAAAGTGTATGTGTCCCTGGAAGTTTTGATATACTAGTACTATTTGTTTTATGTAAACACCTAAATAATGCATACAATCCAGTATTTAATGAGCAAAATTAGTTGGAGCAACAACAGAACATCTGTTCATTTCTAAGAGTGCTTGACCCTGCTTGTGAGCTTGGCAATCAATGTGGTTTGAAGTTGTGCTGGGCAACCTGGACCTTCTTCCATCACCATCAGGTGTGTTAGAATGAGTACGCAATTCAGTTGGACAACTAATTGACAACCAGTTTGGACAGCAAGTGGAAATGTGTTTGTATACAATAGGGGTAAGATCAGGCAGCACAGCACAATGAGAACAAACCTATAACACTACTAAAAATGAACAGAGAAGTTGTGAGGCAGCAAATCAACATGAGTGCTAATGTCAGACTAATAAAATGAAAACAAAACAAAAAAAAGCAATTAAAAGCCATGACAATTTATTCATAAAGGGAATATGTACATAATACATTCAAATACCAATATGTGACAATGTGACTTTGAGAATGGGACAAAGGCAAACAGGGGGGTCAAGTAACAGTTTGGAGTGGAAACCATGCAGACGTTTGTACTGAATATTTGTGGAAAAAATGACAAAACATTGCTGAAGATTTGCTAAACAACAGAAACTGTCATTACAAACCAGGCACAAAAACATTGCAGCAAAAGATGAAACTAACAAAAATGAGGATTACAAAGTCACATCAATGCATACCATCCAAGCAAACTTACTTGATTAATCCCCCAACAAACCAGTCTAGTTAAAATAGTAATAATGAAAATGCATATGTATTTATATGCATTTAAATGTATTTTGACATACACACACAAGTAAAATCTCTAAATGTTTCTTGATACATATATTAAAACATCTTTGGCAACAAACCTTTTTTTTTAAATATTTGATTTCTATCAAGCCAAACTACAATTAAATCAGATCACAAATGCTGATGCTGCTCAACAATAGCATTGGTGACCTTTTTTTACATTCATACTATTTTGTGATGACATATTATGAAGTGCTAACTAGTATATATACAGCTTGATCGAGATTAGTTTGCAGTATTGCAAGCAAATCAAAATGCAAAGCAAATCAAGCAAATCAAAACAGTGCAACAAATGTAACAATAAAATGAATAAATTTTGTGAATGAATATAATGTAACATAAAAATGTAGCACATACCCAAAAGAAGATAAAGCAATAAAGATTCAAATTGACCTGTAATAGACTGTAGATGCACACAGAACAGGGAGCAGGTGTGCACTAATTAATTGCTATGACCTGACCATTGACAGAGCTTAACAGTTCATCCTGAATCGCGCAGCTGCAAACTAATCGCCTTAATTGGCGTATTCTCGACCCCTATTGCTCATTTATCAAGGCAGGAATCTGACTGGCACGTTAAGGCGAGTGTACTAGCACTCGGCTCCGGCTCCGATTCTGGCTTGCGGAAATACGCCTAGTACATCATTGCATAGATATGCGCGTCGAGCTTCCGTGCACTCACTTGTTAAATTAGGGTAATTATCTTGCCCCTGTACAAAGCATTGGTCACACCACATCTGGAATATGCAGTCCAGTTTTGGTCACCAGTTCACAAAAAGGACATGGTGGAAATGGAGAAAGTGCAGAGAAGGGCAACTAAATTTATAAAAGGATTGAAGGAGCTCAGCTATGGGGAGAGATTAGCTGAACTGAATCTAATCTCCCTTGAGAAGAGACATTTAAGAGGGGAAATGATCACCCTGTATAAATACATAAACGGTCCATATAGAAAACTCTCTTTCCCAATATTCACTTTGAGATCATTACAAAGAACAAGAGGCCACTCTTTGCGTCTGGAGGAAAAGAAGTTTAAGCTCCGGATAAGGAAGGGATTCTTCACTGTAAGGTCTGTGAAAAATGTGGAATCAGCTGCCTCAGAAAGTAGTTCCAGCAACTACTATGGATTGCTTTAGGAAAAAGCTAGATGTTTTTCTAGAAGCACAGATTTTACCTGGGTATTAAGGCTTTAAAGTAAAAATAGCAGTGACTGTTGATCCAGGGAACATCCGATTGCCTCATGGAATCAGGAAGGAATTTTTTCCCCAGTTGAAACAAATTGTACCAGGGTTTTTTTCCCATTCCT
Organism: Pyxicephalus adspersus; assembly: GCF_032062135.1. NCBI lineage: Eukaryota > Metazoa > Chordata > Amphibia > Anura > Pyxicephalidae > Pyxicephalus > Pyxicephalus adspersus. The sequence goes on along the minus strand of NC_092864.1, from coordinate 78,305,429 downwards.
TTGGACCAATTACGTCTTATAAGGGTTTTATACCTGATATATGTTTATTTCCCTAGTGGTTGACCTTGATGGACTTATGTCTTTTTTCAACCTAACCTACTATGTAACTATGAACTCGCCTTTCTGGAAAGGAGAGAGGAAGTAATGTGGTGGTCTCTGCCTGCCCAAGGCCAGCTTTCCTGCTAGTTTGAACACCAAAATGGACCACCATGGAATGTTAAGAGTAATCAAACGCCTAAATAGAGCATCCTTTTTTAGTATGGGGTAAATCTCTTCAAAATACCAGGTATTCATCACATCGCTACTCTGTTGATTCAACACTTTCATAAGAAGGTTAGCCACCAAGGCAGGCATTTCACAGAAGGTCAGGCACACAAAAAATGGTGGGCAGTGATCTTCACATTTCTATCTGTGAGAGCGGTTCATATAGAGGTGAATGAGTCTATTTATTCATCGAGCTTTATAAATGCCCTGAGAAGATTTCTAGCAATAAGAGGACCGGTAAAACTCTTTAGGTCAGACTGAGGTACCAGTTTCATTGGACCTTGCACGGAATTGGAGATGATCAGAAAGCCGGTCGAGAATTATCTTGAATATGAAAAATTCAACCCACCACATTCATCCCATATGGGTGGCCTGTGAGAGAATTATTGGGATCACTAGATGCATTTTGAACTCTACGCTTATGGACACCAACTCTGCTAAGCTCACTCTCAATGTCCTGACCACCTTCCTCACTGAAGCGTCAGGTATAATTAGGGATGAGCGAGAAGGCCTCTAACAGTTTCGCGAAAATTTCTTTAAACATAAGGTGGGTTCAGTGAATCGATTCCATTAATGTCAATGGGTGGACTTTAAACATTAATAGTTAAGCCCCTATACATGTTAGAACAACCAAATTTGCTAGGTAGGTATATGAGAACAGTGGCAACAAGGAAAAAATACAAAAATTAAAAAATACTTTTTGGTTTTTCAGAAAATGGTAGACAAAATGACAGCAAGCAAATAGGATTTTTGCATGATGGATAGCATCCAGAATGCAGCACAAACTTTAGGACATTGAGAAAGGGTGAACTCAACCCAATAGTCTCTGCCGTTAAAACAGCAGGAAAACGCGTTGCTATTTAATGTACGCACCCCTCTTGAATTTACATAGCTGCATAATTTGTTTACGCTATATAAATACCGTTTATTAATAATAATAATTGCTAGCTGGCATCATGACCTGGATTACATGGCATAAAGTTGTGGACAAGTAGTGTGGTGACATTAGGTAAAAGGATGGAGGACCAGAGAAAGAGCGTGGGTCAATGAGAGCAGTAGCAGTGTGTGGCCTCCGGTCAGCTATCACCAGGGAGAATGCATTGATAAGAGTCATGGAGAGCTGGGTGTAGTGCATCCTCATTGCCACCCAAAAATGTACAATTTTAGTGAATTGAGTACTGGCAGGCGGCAGCAACAGCAGCAATAGGAGGCAGTGGGCCCTGAGAGAGAGCGTGGACTGCATTGGTAACTGGCATCTAGAGCAGAGTGTAGTGCATTGTCAATGCCTCTCTGAAGTGTGTAATACAAATTAGGTGAATGGAGTACTGACAAGTGGCTGCAACAGCAGTAGGAGGAGGATGCAGTGGACCCTGAGACGGAGCGTGGACTGCATTGGTAACTGGAATCCAGAGCTGGGTGTAGTGCATTGTCAATGCCAACCCGAAGTGTGTAATGCAAATATTGGAAATTTGTGAATAAACGTAGAAGGGCCAGACCAAGTTGTTTTGTGCGCCAGCACTGTTGCTGTGGTCTGTGGTGCCGTAAGCGTTAGGAAGGTAGACGATATTGCTAGTTTGCATCATGAAGTGGATGATAAATGCCAACCCTCAATCTTAAATAGTTACATAGTAGGTTAGGTTGAAAAAAGGTTGAAAACACATCCAGCTTTTCCTTCAAGCAATCTATAGTAGTTGCTGAAACTACTTCATGAGACAGCCAGTTCCACATTTTCACAGACCTTACAGTGAAGAATCCCTTCCTTATCCGGAGCTTAAACTTCTTTTCCTCCAGACTCAAAGAGAGCCCTCTTGTTCTTTGTAATGATCTCAAAGTGAATATTGGGGAAGAGAGTTTTCTATATGGATCATTTATATATTTACACAGGGTGATCATATCCCCCCTTAAACATCTCTTCTCAAGGGAGAAGAGATTCAGTTCAGCTAATCTTTCCTCATAGCTGAGCTCCTCCATTCCTTTTATAAATTTAGTCGCCCTTCTCTGCACTCTCTCCAATTCCACAATGTCCTTTTTGTGAACTGGTGACCAAAACTGGACTGCATATTCCAGATGTGGTCTGACCAATGCTTTGTACAGGGGCAGGATTATGTCTCCATCTCTGCAGTCTATTCATCTTTTAATACAAGAAAGTACTTTACTAGCTTTAGATATTGCTTTGGCATTGCATGCTGTTATTAAGTCTATGATCTACCAGAACCCCCAGATCCTTTTCCATTTCTGACTCCCCCAAATGTATTCCCCCTAGACAGTATGAAGCATGCATGTTGTTAGCTCCCAAGTGCATAATTTTACATTTATGTATATTAAATGTCATTTGCCTTTTGGCTGCCCAATCAAACAGTACATCCAGGTCTGCTTGTAGATTATAGACATCCTGTATGGACTTTCATGAAATTCCATTACATATTTTGGTGTCATCTGCAAACACAGAAATGGTAGTTTTAATCCCAAACTCTATATCATTTATAAAGATGTTAAACATTAAAGGTCCCAACACTGAACCCTGGATTACACCAATAATAACCTTAGACCATTCAGAATATGAATTATTAATTACAACTCTCTGGATGCGATCTTTAGGCCAGTTCTCTATCCATTTACAAATTGACTTTTCTCATCCTATCGACCCTAACTTGCATATTAACCGTCTGTGGGGTACAGTGTCAAATGCTTTAGCAAAGTCCAAGTATACTATATCAGCTGCTATTCCACTGTCTACCTGTTTATTTACTTCCTCATAAAAAGAGAGTAAATTTGTTTGACAACTTCTGTCTTTCTTGAAGCCATGCTGAGTATCACTTATTATATTATTTTCTAGCAGAAACTCCTCTATGTGGCTCTTTATCAAACTCTCTAAGACCTTTCCAACTATGGACGTTAAACGGTTCTGTAGTTACCTGTTAATGACTTTGCTCCCTTTTTGAAGATAGAAATCACATTGGCTTTACACCAATCCATCGGTACTTTGCCAATGACTAAAGAGTCTCTAAAAATTAGAAAAATGGCTTTGAAATAACTGAGCTCAGCTCTTTGAGGACACGTGGATGTAATCCATCAGGTCCTGGTGCTTTGTCAACCTGTTTCCTAATCTTATCAATTCTGAGCCATTGTGACTCATTTAAGGCAGTGACACTGCTATTATAAATTTGGACTTGAGCTCTGCCATTTTCCTTCGTGTACACAGAGGTAAAAAAAGTGTTTAGTAAATCTGCCTTGTCTTTATCCCCAGTTACCAACCTAGCGACATCCTTTAAGGGGCCTACATGTTCAGATCTGAACTTTTTGCTATTAATTTTGCTCAAAAGTTTCTGGGGTTTGCCTTACTTTCCTTTGCAGTCTTTCATTTTGAAGTTTTGCACATTTGATCCTTCATTTTGATATTTTTGGAATGCTCTTTTCTTGTTCCTTATAGTTTTTGTAACATCAGCTGTAAGCCACATAGGTTTAAATTTTAGCCTCTTAAACTTATTACCCATTGGAATACTTTTTTTCAGTTTGCTTTAGTTTGAGGTTTATCTTGTAGTAAATTCACAAATTTCCTCCCTTTTGTTGTTCCTGTAGCGCCATTACTCCAATCAATGTCAGGGTAGTTGAAATCTCCCATGATTAAAACACTTCCACTTTTTGCTGTTTCTTCTTTCACATTCACTTTCAGATCACTTCTCACATACAGACAGACACCCCCACCCTTTCGTTCAACTCTGTCTTTACAAAAGAGAGAATATCCAGGAATATTGACAGCCCAGTCATGCGAAGGACAAAGCCAGGATTCAGCAATGCCAGCGAAGTCATAATTCTCTTCACTCATTAAGGCTTCTAACTCCCCTATCTTGTTTGCTAGACTTCTAGGATTGGTGAACAGGCTCCTTAAACCATGGCTGCATTTACCATCATTGTTTTCCAAATCATTTTGTTTTTCAGTACAACTAGTACTGCACAATCCAATGTTTGTAACGTAGTAAGCTCCTTACAGTTATCCATAATCCTCCCCCCAACTATCCCCAATTCACCCTCCACCCTGACCCCTGACTAACCTTTCTGCCACCCTATTTGACTGTGCCACCCCCCTCTGTCCTAGTTTAAATATCCCTCCACCATTCCCCTAAATCTTTCCCCTAGCACAGCAGACCCCCTTTCATTTAGGTGCAAACCATCTCTGGCATACAGGTGTACCCCAATGAAAAGTCAGCCCAGTGCTCTATGAATCCAAACCCTTCCCTTCTACACCAGGACTTAAGCCATGCGTTTAACTGCTGTAAGGAATATATTTTTGCTGAGTTTTGAATTTGAGTCATTGAGTTGTTTTTGACTCATGTCCCATGACTCCTTTAACTTTTGTAATAACTGTCAAACCTATGACTCCCTAAAATTGTTATTGTCAATATGCAAATCAAGAATCATTCAGCTTCCTCAAGTTATGTATGTTGAAGTACCTGAGGCTGTTTATTTGCATGTAAAGGAACAAAGGTATAAAGTCAAGTAGTTATCCTTTGTTCAAAGATAAAAGGAAGGGAACTGTAAGGAATATATGTTTGTTGAGTTTTGAATTTAAGTTGTTTTTGTGTTTTTTGCTATATTTTGCAGATAATTGAGTTGTGTCGAAACTAGTTATATCCTCCATATCAGTAGGTCAATATTTGCTCCATCCTTACCTTGAATCTTCTTACCTTGAAACATCTTGCTCAGCAATGTTGTTAATTAAGTTTCTTTTATTGACTAACTACTAAGTGTCTTCCACCTTGTTGTCTGACTATATAAACTGCGATGTGATAATAAAGATTTGAGAAGAAGTGATATAACTAAATGTTTGAGCTGCTTGTGTGTTATTCACTGCTCCCAACGCGTTGAAAACAGAGGTCATGATAGAGAGGGAAATATTGATCTGGGATCAATAGGAAATCGCCTTAACCGCTGCCTAAGCTCTTTCTGCCTTTCCTGTGTTGCGCATGGTACAAGCAATACTCCAGAGAATATACCCTTGGAAGTCCTTGTCTTCAACTTGAAACCTAGTTCCCTAAACTGATTTTTAAGGATCCTCCATCTTCCATTTATATTGTCATTGGTTCCAATACCACATGCCGAACCCTGAAGACAGCAAACCATTCGGTGGAAGGGATCCAGGCGACAAACTATTCTATCAGTCCTCCTGATGATAGAATCCCCTATGACAACCAATTTTCTTTTCCTTCCCATCACTAATAGATGTGCTGCTCTCCCGGCTGTTAGGGGTAGCAGTAACGTCTAGAGTTGCCACTACTGGGTCTCCCACCTGCACATCTTCACATAACTTTGCAAACATGTTTGGATGCTCAAACCCAGGGCTGGCCTTCCTTTTCTGGGTGCCCTTACCACTCCCTCTAGTTATATTAACCCAACTCCCTACAAGCCCATCCTTACTAACCTTTCCACCCTCCACATCTAGGTCAGTAACTGCCTGCTCAGTGAGCAGGAGACTCCTCTCAAGGTAAACCAGTGATTTCAGTGTTGCAATGCGCTTCTCCAGCTCTCCAATGCGAGATACCAGAATGGCGACTTGCACACATCTGTCACAGTGCTATTCACCTAGGAGCTGTTGCTCCATTTGTGCATACATATGGCAGACTGTGCACTGAACCCACCCTTCCACCTTGCTACCACTCATCTTCCTAGTAACAATGTTTGTTTGTTTACAAAGAGTTATAAATGTCTACTTACAGTTTGTGTTTACTATTAGGATTTAACTCTTTTTGTTTTCAAACTCCTATTTTTCCTAACTTCACTTGACTCAAAGTCCACTTGTTTCACAAGCCAAACAGTGAGCAATACTTAGCTGAAAAAATTAGATAAAGGCAATGGTACCTATCAGTGTGGCAGTACTGGGGGTTTTCATCTGCAGTTTGTTGGCCTCCCGGAAGCAGCAGAAATGTAAAGTAAATTCCTACCTCTCACAATACCAGGCATCACACTGGCGAAGAATGCCACCTCTGGACAATGCTAAAAATTCAACCGAAGCAGGCTCAGCTGACAGGGTGTTTGGTGATAGGCAGCCACAGACTCAGCACACTGGATGCCGGGCACGAAAAAAACTTGATGGCATACTGTGTGTTAGCACTGCAGGTCGTCCCGGCGCCGCTGCTTCTAATTGCAGGCACGGGCGCCGGGTCCTGTCTTTCAGGTACAGTAACCCCGCTACCTGTGTTCCATGCCAGAGTTTCCTTCCTGCTGGAGACTTGCTCTGGCATTTGAGCTGGCGTGGGTGTGTCTCTCTTAATCAATGAGGTAACACATACATGCCCTCTGTTTTCTACAGCCTATGGCTGGATCTCTGCAGGTATTTAAAGGCACCTCCTATTACAGGAAGTTGCCTGAGCAATCTCAAGGTTTTACCCTGTGTAACTCCCAGTGCTAAGGAGTTTTCTCTGTTTGCTTTACTGTGTACCGGACCTTGTTTCTTACCCTTGGACTTTGCCTGTTTGCCTCCTGACCCTGACTTCGGATTACATTTTTGGACCTTTGCCTGATTGCCGCCTGACCCTGACCTCGGATCTTGTTTCTGGACTTTGTCTGATTGCCATCACCTTCTTGGCCACGCAAGCCCCTCGGTGCTTGCACCGGGTATCCTGACTCCTGTGGTCAGCTGCCACTGGCCTGGGGATTGCTCTGGAGTGGCACCAGGCAGCTACCCTGCAGCCCAAGCCTATCCTCACCATCAGAGGCTCTAGTGAAGACCTGGTAGTGGCTTAGTTATGCCCCTCTTGAGCATACCCAGTCAGTGGCACAGTGGGTCCACACCCGCTTGCTTAACACTGTGCCAACTGCGGGCCAAGCCTGTTGACCCAAAAATTATTGCTGTCACTACTGTCAGGACAGGCATCCTCCTCATAACTGCTGTTGTCAACACCACTACCACCAGCCAGAAAAGAGCCAACGTAATCATGCACCATGCGCTTTATCCTTTCTCGATACTTGGTTATGCCCCTGCACTTTACTTGTTTGAGGTGGCCGCATCAGGTTTCGCCAGGCATCCAGAAAATACCCCCTGCCTTGGCCTACACTTTTGGAAGTGTGTGGCCTGCTGCCGCTACTGCTGATGCTGCTGCTTCCGCTACAGGAGAATACGGTGCAGGAGGATGTGATGCGCGGAACTCCTCACACAGCCGGTCGCAAAGTATTCTGTTGAGGAGGGTAACCTTTTCTTTCTTCTGCGCCAGGTTTGGTAGAAACTGTGACATTTTGTCCTTGTAGCGGTGATCCAGAAGGGTGGCCAGCCAGTAATCATCTCGGTTTTTGATGCTGCAAATGCGGGGGTCCCTCTGTAGTCATCGCAACATGTGGACACACATATGAAGGAGGGGTTCCCTGGGCTCATCCTCCTCCTGACCCTCAGTAGGTGCCAACGCATCTTCCTCCTCATCACCCACTTCCTTCTCTTCAAGCTGCAGCAGTTGTTCCATCGCCCGCACAATGCCTGGGGCGTGACAACACAAATGCAGGTTGGATGGGTCCTGTCCAGCAGCCCCAAGGTGGTCTTCCTCATCATCATCATCATCATTATAATCATCTTCCTCCTCCTTCACCTCTTGAACCTCCTGATGCTGGCCAGTGTCCCTTCTTGCTCCTCCTGATGCTGGCTGTGTGGAGTGTAATGTCACCCTCATCCTCCTCCCCCATTTTTTCCCCTCCTCTCCCATCGCCACTTTCCATCAGGCCACACAGGGTATAATCAAGCATAAAGATGATGGGAATGACATTGTTCCAGCCTGACCACTCCCAACTTGTTTGTGGCCTGCTTAAAGGGGGCCAGTACCTTGCACAGCGTCTCCATCTGCAGCCATCGGTCACTGGTAAAATAGCTCAGTTGTGTGGCTGTAACAAGGGCCCCGCTGCCTCCATGCCCCACGCTGACCAAGAAAGGGCGGATGTCTAGATTTTGCTCACACAGACTCTGAAGCATGTACAGGGTCACAAAGCAGTCTATGTGGTGGAAGCCTCTGTTGGCGCTGGATCTTGCTAAGCGCCATGGGGGCAGTAGGGGGTTGGCGTACATGGCTGTAGATGGAGCGAGCCTGTCTCAGTAAGTCCTGCAGTCCTGGGTACCTGCAGGGCAACTTTTGCACCACCAGGTTCATTACATGCGGAAAGCAGGACCCATGCGGCCCATGCGCAGAGCGGCCACAAGGTTGGCCTCGTTGTCACACACTATGTTGCCTGTTGTGAGCCAGGAGGGTATCAGCCAAGCCTCAACCTCTCTGTGCAAAGCGGACAAGGGTTCTCTGGATGTCTGACTTTTCTCCCCCAAGGACACCAGTTTCTGCACTGCCTGGCAACGCGTGTGCTTGAGGGAGACGTAGTGGCGTGCCTGCTTCCTCTGCTGCTGCTGCTGTCCTCTGCTGCTGGCCTTTCAGGAGGAGTGTCGAAAAGAGAAGGTTTTTCTGGTAGAAGGAATGAAGGTTGAGGAGAAGGAGGATGACTGGGGTTGCCCATGCTTTCCAACCACACCCCTCGGCCGGGGTACCAGGTGCTGCAATGCCTCTTGCAGACTACCGCCCACTGAGCTATGCAAGGCCACCCAGTGAGCGGTGAAGGACAGGTAGCATCCCACTCCATTTCTGGTTATCCAGCTGTCCATGGTGACGTGGATTTGACTAGACACCAAGAATGCCAATGCCCCGGAGAGGTTACCTGTTACATGTGCATGTAAACTGGGAACAGCTGTGCGGGAGAAGTAATGCCTGCTTGGTATATTCTACCAACGCTCGGCACAGGCCATCAGGTCGTGGAAGGGAGCAGAGTACACAATGCTGTATGACACTAGCTGCAAGGCCAACAGTTTGGCTAGACGTGAGTTTAGTGCTGACCACACTCTCCAAGGGTCTCAAAGTCTGCTTCCTGCTCACAATGACAGATCCTCAGGCTGTTTGTCAAACAACAAGGGAGGGTAATCAGAAGGTTCAGGCACATTAGCCACGCTAACTCCTGTCTTTACTCCTGTCACGGTTGTGCCAGTTGCTGCTGCAGAAGAATAGCCTGCTGCACTTGAGGCCCCTGAGACCCAGTCCACAATACCCTCAACATGATGTGGCTGAATGATTGTAGTAAGCCCTCTCAATAAATCTACCAGCGTACACATCTCAGATCTGTTTGACAACTTGTGCTGCTGCTTCCAATGGTTTGCTGCTGCTCTCCCGCAGTGGTGGACTCCTGGGGAGTATGCCCCTTGCCAGATGCGGCAGTTTGCCCAACGCCACGCCTTCCCCTGCGTCTACCGCTCATCTTTTTCTTATTCGGGAAAAAATGCCACTGTAACCCTTTCTTTGGTAAATAGCAAAATGGTATCAGAAAGAAATGTCTGTATCTTTTTGAGAACAATACAGAAATTTTTCTGGCTTTTTTGATAGATAGCAAGTGGGATCAGAATAAAATATCTTTATTATTTTAAGAGAAATACAGAAATTTTTCTGACTTTTTTGATAGATAGCAAGTGCTATCACAATAAAATATCTGTATTTTTTTGAGAGAAATACAGACATTTTTATGGCTTTTTAGATAGATCGCATGTGCTATCAGAATGAAATATCTGGTACTTGTTGTCCTCCTGATAGTGTCTGATTAGCAGCCTTGCTCTAGCTGCTCTACTGGCTCTGGACTTAGGGGCATTGCTGAGCCATTTCTGCTAATGGATTCTCACCTGTCCTCCTATTCCCCATCCAGCTAGCCTGTCCGTCTCCCTATATAGGCTGGGCTCAGTCAGACACCTAGTGCCTCAGCAATAGGCGTTACTACCTGAGGTTCCTGTGAGCATTCAGTTTCCAGTCCTGGTTTCCTGTTCCTGACCTTGGCTTGTCCTGACAGTGCCTGTTCTCTGCCCGCCCTGACCCGGTCCTGTTTTCGGTTTTTGAATCTGCCTGTCGACTTTGTACTTCGCCTTCGGTTATCTCCAGCTGTCAGCTACTACCTGTATGGGTGAGTCTGTGGGTCGCAACCTGGGTGCCGTTCGCAGCAAAGACCAACACCCCATGCGGGGTGCTCTGGTGAACACCGGGTGGTACCTTATACTCTGCGCCTCTGATATCATCTCGGCTAATCGTGCTGGTAGCACAGAGGATCCACTTCCTGTTCAAGTGTCTTGTTCGTGACATTTAATAGATTGTAAAAGGTATCAGACTAAAATATCTCTATTTTTTGGACAGTAGGACAGAAATGTTTCTGCCTTTTTTATAAATAGCAAGAGGTAGTAACAAAAACTGCACAATCTGTATATTTCAAGATATACATATGGCTCCTAAACCTGTTCCTGTCACAATGCACAATGGCTTTTGTGATAGATTGAAAGAGGTATCAGACTGAAATGTCTCCATTTTTTGAAGAGTAGGACAGAAATGTTTTTGCCTTTTTTGATTATTAGCAAGAGGTAGCAACAAAAACTGCTTAATCTGTATATTTCAAGATATACAGAAGGATCCCAACCTGTGACTAACCCCTCCCTCCTTCCCTGAATATATATCTGTTCAGAGATCTCTGCTGATTAGGCTGCTGGGTCTTGCTGTGCATCCTGGGAGCAAATGATTTGCTCCCAGCTGTGCCATTCTCGCTGAAGATAGTCGCAGTTCCCGCCTCCTGCATTTTCCCTAGTTTGTTCGGCAAGAACACGACCTCATGGCGAATCACAAGGCTGTTCTTACTTAAATGTTTTGTAAGCAAGAAAGGCCCAATTCGCCGCAAGATCGAACTTACAAATCTCGCTAACTCATCCCTAGTTATAATCAACTCAAGGCCTCTGGTTCTCATCTCTTCTAACCCAGGGTCTCCTGCAATTCTAACCCCAGCTGCCTTATTGACCCAAAAAAGTGAGAAATTCCTACTCCACCTGGAGCTCTCAAGGAGCACAATCTTTTCAAATTCCGATAGAAGCAAGTATAGCATCTTTGTAGTAATTTCTGGTAAAGGTGGAGAAAGGAAGTTTGTGAGTTTGGTGCAAAGTAGTAGGAAATGGCAACAACAAAGGACTCATTTAAGAGAGGGATATTTAATCTTGTTGAGGGATCAACAAGCCCATCATCTGTATTGGCCTAATGGACTTATTACAAAGGCAATTCCCAGACAAGATGGAAAGGTACATAATGTAAAAGTGAGAAAAGTAAGAAATGGAGTAGTCAAAAACTTTTTCCGATCTGTTACAGAAGTTGTATTGCTTTTACCTAGAGAGGACTTACCCAATTCTTCTATTATTGCGGAAGAATCCTAACTTCTACAGGAACTTTTTATTATTATTAATATTATTATTATTATTATTAATAAACAGGATTTATATAGCGCCAACATATTACGCAGTGCTGTACAATAAATAGGGATTGCAAATGACAGACTAATACAGACAGTGATACAGGAGGAGAGAACCCTGCCCCGAAGAGCTTAAAATCTAGTAGGTGGGGGAATTTCAAACACAATAGGATGGGAGATATGTGGTGTGATATGTGATATGTGATATAGTGGTGGGAAGTAGTGGTCGTTTCGAAAAACAGAAGAAGACAGGTAGGCAACTTTGAAAAAATGGGTTTTGATCGCTCTTTTAAATGAGCAGAAAGTAGGAGCAATCCGAATAGGACGAGGAAGACCACTCCAGAGAGTCGGGGCAGTTCTAGAGAAGTCTTGTATCCGTGCGTGTGATGAGGTTATGAGTGAGGAAGTCATTAGTAGGTCATTGGAGGAGCGGAGAGAGCGGCAGGGGGTTACCAGGTCAGAAATATAAGTGGGATAATAACAGTGTAGGGATTTGAAGGCAAAGCACAGGAGCTTAAATTTGATTCTAAGGTGAAATGGAAGCCAATGGAGAGAACTACAAAGAGATGCAGCGGAAGAGGAGAGGAGGGAAGGATGGATAAGTCTGGCTGCAGCATTCATGATAGATTGTAGAGGAGAGAGTCGGGTTAATGGAATACCAGAGAGAAGGATGTTACAGTAGTCAAGACGGGAGATGATAAGAGCATGTACAAGGAGTTTGGTGGTCTCAGGGGACAGGTAGGGGCGGATTTTGGAGATGTTGCGTAGGTGAAAGTGACAGGACCTGGAAATGTTCTGATTATGGGGGGTAAATGAGAGGGCCGAGTCAAAGGTGACACCAAGACAACGTGCCTGAGGGGAGGGCGGAATAACAGTGTTGTTAACAGTTAGATATATGTCAGGGGGAGATTTGGAATTTGAGGGGGGGATGATGATGAGTTCTGTTTTATCCAGGTTGAGTTTCAGGAATCGGTCAGACATCCATGATGAGCTTGAATTTGGATTAATTGTCATTGCATTTGAACTGCATTTAAACTTCATATATTGTACTTGTTGTTCTATGTTTTTCGTTCTTTGGTTCGAAGTTCAGAACAATTTCATCAACATTTTTATCTTGGACTTATTCATGCAAACTATGACATTTGCAATGTATTGTTGAAACAGTATAGTGGTATCTACCGATACCAGGCAAGGTGTGTGCTGCTAAAGCAGCCTGGTTATCATTGTTTAATTATATTTGGTATGTTCCTCTCTTCTTACCCCCTCATGTTTGTAACTAGTTGGTACAGTCTCAGACACTCCCTGTCTCCTAATGTCAATTTTCAGTCAGACATCTTACAGACAAGGGTGAGCAAACCAGTGCCTTATTACACTTCAAGAGATACTTACAAGACTGTATTGTATCTAATGTACTGAAAATCTTGGAAGTAAAATCCCATTGGATCGGTCTTCTGTGTCTTTGGAAGAGTTGACTGGCTGCTGATGGTACCAACTCAGCATGTGAGCTTTTCATCTGCTAAGACTAGGAGTCTAGGAGATGTGTCAATGCATAAAGCGATATTGTGAAACAGTACAAAATGGCATGTGACCCATTTAACCCCCCCGGCATTCGAATTATTTACCTATTTTTATGTCAAAAGCGTTACATTGTTTTGCGTAGAAATTTGTTGTTTAATATTTTAGGCCTGTAATTCTCTTTTTTTAATTTGTCCAAACAAGGGTACAATATTAGATTAAACTTTTTTACTGTAATCAATGTTTTAAAAGCAGATTACAATGTAATCTGCTTTTAAATTTCCCACCAAGCCACGCCTCCCTGGCGTACCAACACTTCACTCATCACATTAATCGAGCCCAGGGATGTGATGAAGAAGCCGGCAGGGAATCGCTGAAGACGCCGCTGGATTGAGAGGAGCAGGTAGGAGTTTTTTTTTCCTACCCGGAGTGTGGTTTGGGGTTACTACTGTACAGGACCGCAGGGTTTGATCCTTGAAGGAAAGTGCATTTCCCCTATATATGGGCACTGGTCCTTTTAGACTGGTGTGGACTGAAGGGGAAGGATTGAGTGGACCTCTTCAGTCGATCTAAGTACACACCAGGACTTGCACCTGCCCAGGAAGGTGGGTATCCCATAAGGGCTCAGGTGTGCAAGAGGGAAAGGGGCGTAGAATTTGCAGAGGCCTGCAAACAAGCTTGTGGGGAATTAAGCTAGGGTGATGTTGCTGTTACATGGGAAGCTGGTGATGCTGATTTGATTGCGTTTGATTTATGGACTGTGGAAAACCCGGGCTGGGGATTGAACCCTCACGAGAGACTTGTATTGGACTCATCCTTATCGTGGGGACGTTCAGATGGACTATGGACCATTTACACCACTAGGCTGAAGTAAGCCATTTTCTCTATGTTTTATACCTTCCTGAGTTGCTGGAAAGAAGCTGTTTATTTAGGTATTTCAATAAAGACTTGTGTTTGTTACACCCTTTTGGTGAAAAGCGTGCTGGCTGTGGTCTGAGCTAGTCGCCTTTACTTTACACCACTTTTAGCATTTAAAATTCACCCCGAGTCACACTCAGGAAAACCTCAAAAGCGGTAAAAGTATATTTGTGCCCCTAGCTTGATATATTTATGTCAATTTTGTAACACCATGGGCAAGGAACTAAGAAAGCTGTAAAATGTTTTGCACTTTTTTCATGTTGCCTTTCAAACCACATAAAATGGCTCCTCCCCATCTCTGTATACATTTTGGATGCATTTATTTTGGATGCAAAATGTATATAATTTTGTTGGCATTTCTAATTAGTTCTGTTTTGAATGTTAGCAGTCATGGACTTGTACCATGGACAAATCGATATTATCATACTATCACAAGAAATGTATGGTCCTGAGTGAACATTGGGTTTACAGACAAATACAGAGGGACAAAATCACAGTCAACTATCCAAAAGAGACTTGGCCTTTACTCAGATGGAGTTCTAGGCTTGGTTTCTATAAATCTAATATCTGACTAATCTAAAACTGCTTTTATGTCTGTAATTTGCTAAGCAGAATTCTCTTCCACGTTACAAAAGAAATGAACTGCTTATTTGATCATTAATGATGGTGTAATTGTTGTAGACTGAAGCATTAGATTTTAATTGAAGTACAAGTCCAAAGAAGAGTGACATAAAAAGTGGTTTAATTTGTGCACTTGTCTGGAAAATAGATCCTATCACATATCCGTATGAGTTACCTGCAGGGCACTGGGGTTACTGTACAAAGCAGATATTCTAGATCAATACTCTGCACTTAAAATATTAGATATGTCCATACTCCCTCCTTTCTGTCTTACATAAATAGGAGGCCAACTCTGCATTTTATTGATTAAAACAAAATAAATAGAAAATAATACATTCTGCACTTTTCGGTCATCAACATTATTCAAGGGCAAAGGGCTAATGGATTCTACTTTCATGAGTAATCTCAAATGATTCTTAACTTCCCATGGAGTTAAACATGAAAACATATTTTTCTTCACAGAAACCTTTTTAAAGTAACCCAAAAAGAATAAAAACATTAGAAATGCTGTTTTTTTGATGTATGTAAATTCATTTTCAACGGATAATGTAATGTCAATTGACTGTTAGTCAGGGACATTGGTACATTTTTCTTTACTTTCTAACCTTGATTGAATAAAATAAATGTTTTCTTAGCTTCCAGCTCATCTTGGAGGTTAGGTGGAGAGAATTGTATTTGTATCAATGCTGTTCTTCTTAAGGTGGTCATCCTAAATTAGGTTGGACAGGTGGGTAAGGGCTAAAGGGTGGGTAATGGTAAAACTTGTTGAGAAAATGCTGAAGTGGGTGCCAATCCCACATTGAAAAAAAAAGAAACCTTTGAAACAGCGTGTGGGGTGTTTAGCTTTTCCTATAGTCTCAGCTTTACCCTAATCTACCAATCTGTGATCAGCATTACAAGCAGTTGGTTTACACAATTTTTCACAATCATTTACTTATTAAATTTAGAAATTTAACTGTATAATCATCACATTGTATCATATTCCACGTTTACGTAAGTTTTACTGTGCTAAATGATATGTACAGCTTTCGCTAACCCCAGAAGAAAAGAATTTTTATGTTGTGGTTTCTTTGTATATTAGGTAATCAATAAGAGTGTCTTGTTACCAATAAGTTCTGCTTTACGCAGCCTAGAACATCAACATCACCTGCGAAGGAAAAGTTCTGGACGGTAGGTATGTGGGGCACATTATCTCAGATACTGCCTCTGAGGTAAAACCAGCAATGTGTGTGCAGGGAATCTCTGGGTTTCTCTGCTTGTTATTTAGAATTTCTGTTGTGAGGCTGGTTTCACTGGCAATCTGCAAGAGCAGGATGGGAGGATTTCCAGTTCCAAGCCCCACATCTTCTGAAGGCCCTTAAGCTTATTTACCACACCCTGTGCTAAGCAGCAACTGGCTGTAGGTTGGACTTGCTGTTGGTCAGTCTGTTGCCGCAACGATGAAACATTTTGTTTATGCTAACTAGGAGACTGAACATTTTGTTTATGAACTTTTATCTTTAACCTTTGTTTATGAACTCTGCTATCAATGATACCAACCCATGTGAGAGAAGACTGTTTACTTGTGCCATCTTACCATTTGTTTTTGGATCCCTCACAGTGTCCAAAGTACTGCTCTCCACTGGGGCTTTTTATGAATATTCCTCACAGTAATTTTTTCGACTTTGTATGCTCTAGCACTTCACCTAAGTGGCTCTCCCCTTATCCCCAGGAGAGCTACAATATTTACAATAAGATATTTTAGTCAATTGTGCATCTACATGAGACACTGTGATTTTCCAGAATAGGTTAGGTGATCATTTGACAATCCTGCGATGATACTATTTAAATGAAACAAATGAAGTCACAATTTGACAAAACATTCCATGATTCCAGACATTAGTTAAAGGCCTTTTTTCAAATAAATACGTGAGGTGTAGGATTGCTCAGAACAGTGCCAGTGGTAAATATGGGGGTAGGTTGCACAACCCATGACCAGCTACCAATAAGCAGCCTAAGAGGGAAAGGGAGAGGAGAAAGAATAATAAAGAAGAAGATTTCCTATTCCTAAGTAGCAAGTTAAAGAAAGAAGATAATATTCTTTTTCATATGTATTTTTATGGACCCCAGGCAACGGCGAACAAGACTTACAGGGACAGTGCAGTTGCATTAAAAAAAATCAAATAAAATTTTAGTTTATATAAAAAGGTTGTCTACCTTTTTATGTTAAGTAAAAAATTTGAGTTTAGCTCCGCTTTAATTGAAATATAGTTAAAACCTAATCTAGCAAAACAACTTTTTATAGATCACAGATCTTGATGACATCTATCTATATGAAATTACTGTTATATCTATCACTGAAGGAACAAAATGGAAATAGTTGTGAGAATAAGAATGTATACCATAGGTACATAGTTACATACAGTAGTTACATAGTAGGTTGAAAAAAGACATAAATCCATCAAGCTCAACGATTAAGGAAATAAACATATCCTAGATATAAATCCTTATAAGACATAGTTGGTCAAGAGGAAGGTTCCTGATTCCATGAGGCAATCGGATGTTTCCTGGATCAACAGTCACTGTTATTTTTACTTTAAAGCCTTAATACCCAGTTATATTCTGTGCTTCTAGAAAAACATCCAGCTTTTTCTTAAAGAAATATATAGCAGTTGCTGAAACTACTTCCTGAGGGAGCCGATTCCACATTTTCACAGACCTTACAGTGAAGTATCCCTTCCTTATCCGGAGCTTAAACTTCTTTTCCTCCAGACGCAAAGACTGCCCTCTTGTTCTTTGTAATGATCTCAAAGTGAACAATTGAGAAGAGAGTTCTCTGTATGGACCGTTTATAAATTTATACAGGGTGCTCATGTCCCCCTTAAACGTCTCTTCTCAAGGGAGAATAGATTCAGTTCAGCTAATCTCTCCTCATAGCTGAGCTCCTCCCATCCTTTTATTAATTTAGTTGCCCTTCTCTGCACTCTCTCCGATCCCACAATGTCCTTTTTGTAAACTGTTGCCCAAAACTGGACTGCATATTCCAGATGTGGTCTGACCAATGCTTTGTACAGGGACAGGATAATGTCTCCATCTCTGCAGTCTATTCCTCTTTTAATACAAGAAAGTACTGTGCTAGCTCTAGATATTGCAGCTTGGCATTGAATGCTGTGATTAGGTCTATAATCTACCAGAACCCCTATATCCTTTTCCATTTCTGACTCCCCAAATGTATTCCCCCTAGACAGTATGATGCATGCATGTTGTTAGCCCCCAAGTGCAAAATTTTACATTTATCTATATTAAATGTCATTTGCCACTTGGCTGCCCAATCACACAGTACATCCAGGTCTGCTTGTAGATTGTAGAGATTCTGTTTGGACTTAATTCTATTACATAGTTTGGTGTCATCTGCAAACACAGAAATGGTACTTTTAATCCAAAACTCTATAAAATTTATAAAGATGTTAAGAGATACCCTCTTTCATTTCTATTTATCTAAATATCTAGTTCTTAGTAGGTCCTACATTTTTAAAACTGACCTCTCTAAAACAGTACACAACAGATTCCACAAAATTGAATCCAAAATGGAGAAACCATGCGTGAAAAGAACACCCCAAGATTCAATAGCTTGTTGAGCCACTTTTTCAGTAGTAAATTGGTCGGGTTTTCTGTATGATTTTATAGTCATTTACATTTTTGTGGAGACATTTTGGCTCACTCTTTGTGGGTTTGCGGGCATTTATTTGTGCACAGCTATTTCAGGTCCCTCCACAGATCTGTCAAATTCCAGACTTCAAACTGGTTGAAGTCTGGAATTTGACTCGGCTATTGGAACATTTCATTTTACTTCGGCTATTTTGTGGTAAATTTGGGGAGCTGTGTATTATCGCCAACATCTTCACCTTGGTCTCGTCTGTCCAAAGAATATTGTTCCATAAATCTTGTGGTTTGTTCAGAGGCAATCCTAAGCCATGCTGTCATGTATATTTTAGAGGGATGAGATTTCCTCCTGGCAACCCTTTCAAGCAAGCAATAAACTTTTAGTCTTTTTTATAATTGTACTGTTGTGAACTTTAACATGTAATATGTTAACTGAGTTGTGTAGAGTCTGAAAAAGAGCTCTTGGGGTTTTTTTGCAACTTCTTTAGGTATTGCAGGACATTGGGGTAAATGTGTTGGGACATCCACTCCTGGGTAGGGATGAGCGAGCAAGATTTTTAAATTCGATCTCGTGGCGAATCGGGCCTTTCTCATTTACCGAACATGTAAGCGAGAATGGCCTTGCGGTTCGCTATGAGGTTGTGTTCTCGCCGAAGTACCGAGGGAAAAAGCAGGGGGCGTTAACGTCGAGAAATTTCAGCGGTAAACGTGGCTGGGAGCAAATCATTGGCTCCCAGGATGTACAGCAAGGCCAGCCCAGCAGCCAATCAGGAGGAGCACAGGCATATAAATACAGGAAAGGAGGGAGGGGTTAATCACTCCATCTTCTGTTCTGTGTAGAGGATAGATGCAGGGAGAGACGTGTAGTGTGACATGGACAGTGTAGTGCCTCTTAGTTTATTGTTAGCTGCATAAATCAATGTTTTATAGGGCATTTACTTTTACATGAGCTACTAGCTAGTCAGTTTTGTGAAATTGTCAGCAGCCAGCACATTTAGTGCAGGTTATATTGTGTGTATTACACTCTTAAAATAAATACAGATATTTTAGTGTTTGATACCTGTTCCTATTTACCAAAAAGGACTGTTTGGTGCAGTGACATTTCTGTCCTACTTTAGAATAAATACAGATATTTTAGTGTTTGATACCTGTTCCTATTTGCCAAAGAAAACCGGTACAGTAAAATTTCTGTGCTACTGGAAAATAAATCAACAACAATTCAAAAGTAGGGTTTTTTTGAAAACAAAAACTTGTATTGTATGCTTTCTTGCATATACAGTTATTAATTATTTTGTGTCACCTCAGTACTTGAGGTGTAATTGCTTTTTTGTAGACAGAAATAACCTACGCAGTAATATTAATGTATCCGATAGCTTGCATATATACAAAAAAGTCCTGCAAACCTGTACAAGAGAAACAAATGGGCTTCTTCAGGGGTATATGAATCTAGTGTACTTTTTTATATATACCCTGTTTCCCCTATGATAAGGCACTGTCTTATATTTTTTTGAAATGCCAAAATATGCCCTAGGTCTTATTTTCAGGGGGATGTCTTTTTTTTTCCATGAAGAAGACTACAGTACACATTTATTGTTGAAAATCACTCATGATCACTCATGTGCCATTGATTGTCTCCTTCTGATCACTCTGTACCATTAATTGTCCCCTTCTGATCACTCTGTGCCATTCATTGTCCCCTTCTGATCACTCTGTGCCATTCATTGTCTCCTTCTGTTCACTGACTCACTTTTTTTTGGCTTCTACGGCCGGGTAACTGACTCCGTTAGGGCAGTAATACACAGCTTGCTTGTCCTTTGAAGTTACTTTCAGTTTCACTCTGCACTGCAGCCAGCATCGAGGAGTCACACAGAGGCACACAGTGGCAGGTATCAGTGAGTGTCTTATTTGCGGGGGTGCTTTTTTTGAATTTTTTGAGGAAAAATGGGGGGGGGGTGGCTTATTTGATGGGGCAGCCTTATCATCGAGGAAGAGGAGGAAGAGGAGCGGAGGGAAGGATGGATGAGTCTGGCTGCAGCATTCATGATAGATTGTAGAGGAGAGAGTCGTGTTAGTGGAATACCAGAGAGATGGATGTTACAGTAGTCCAGACGGGAGATGATAAGAGCATGAACAAGGAGTTTGGTGGTCTCAGGGGACAGGTAGGGTCGGATTTTGGAGATGTTGCGTAGGTGAAAGTGACAGGACCTGGAAATGTTCTGAATATAGGGGGTAAATGAGAGGGCAGAGTCAAAGGTCACACCAAGACAACGTGCCTGAGGGGAGGGCCTAATAACAGTGTTGTTAACAGTTAGATATATGTCAGGGGAAGATGCAGAATTTGAGGGGGGGAGGATGATGAGTTCTGTTTTATCCAGGTTGAGTTTCAAAAATCGGTCAGACATCCATGATGATAAGGCTGATAGGCAGCATGAGACCTTATCCAGGACTGAGGGAGACAGGTCAGGGGTGGACAGATAGATTTGAGTGTCATCAGCATACAGATGGTACTGTAAGCATCAAAGCTTTTTCTCTGATGCAGTTAGAGGTCAACTGAACATATCCAGTTCTCTCCCCTTCCCATTAGTGAAACATGTTTTTACATGTCCACCCACTCTGACCTGATCACTCTTCTGAGCGATTCTAACTCAAAGGCAAAAACAATACAGATATTTTAGTGTTTGATACATGTTCCTATTTACTGAAAAAGACTGTTAGGTACAGTGAAATTTCTGTCCTACTTTAAAATAAATACAGATATTTTAGTGTTTGATACCAGTTGCTATTCAACAAAGAAGACTGGTGGAGTGAAATTTCTGTGCTACTGGAAAATAAATACAAATATTTTAGAGTTTGATACTTTTTTCTTTTTACCAAAAAAGACTGTTAGGTACAGGTGCATTTTTGCCCGAATAAGTAAAAGATGAGAGGTAGACCCAGCGGAGGGGTGAAATTTCTGTCCTTTTTCAAAAATAAATACAAATATTTAGTGTTTGATACCTGTTCCTATTTGCTCAAGAAGACTGGTACAGTGAAACTTCTGGCCTACTGTAAAATAAAACAGATATTTCAGTGTCTGTTACCTGTTCCTATTTACCAAAGAAACCGTTTGGTACAGGTGCATTTTTGCCCGAATAAGTAAATGATGAGAGGTAGACACAGCGGAAGGCATGGGACCTGGCGCATCTGGCAGGGGGTATACTCCCCGCGAGTCTGCCATTGTAGGACAGCAGCAGCAGCAGCAAACTGTTGGAGGCAGCAGCCAAGTTTTCAAACAGGTCTGAGAAGTGTGCGGAGCTCCAGTTCATGTGGAGAGGATTGGGTACTGGGTCTCAGAGGCCTCAAGTGGAGCAGGCTCTAGTTCTGAAGCAGCAGCAGGAACCTGAAAAGCCATGGCAGAAGCAAACACAGATGTTAGCGCGGCTAATGTGCCTGTCCCTACTGATGAATTTCCCATGTTGTTTGACGAACAGCCTGAGGATCTGTCAGTGAAAAGTTCAGATCAGGAGGCAGACTTTGAGACCCTTGGAGAGTGTGGTCAGGACTTGCTGGGCGAGGGTTCTGGATCAGTGGCTGCATTTGCAGAGATTGACTTACATGAAAATGAGGATGATGATGACTGTGATGTCACCTAGGAACCACGGGTGCGTGTACGGGCTAGCAGCAGTTCCGAAACAGACGTGGAAAGGCAGCAGCAGCAACAGACTAGGGATGGAAGGGGCCGCAAATCTGCCTCATGTGAGTCCCAAAGAAGAGACAGACGAGTGGGCACATCAGGGGAACAGGCAGAGACGATGTGACCGGGGGGGAGATGGAGCTGGAGCAGACGCAGAGCACCCAGCAGAGGCAGTGGCAGGCGAAGAAAAAGAGCAGCAGAGTGGTTGCACGCACCTCTCCAGTGTGGTCCTTTTTCACGCTGAAAGACAATGAGGAGTGAGTAGCAATCTGCATCCTGTGCCACAGGCAGATCCACAGAGAAAAGACCGGATCACATTTAGGTACACCATCCCTGCTTTCTCACATGCGAAAGAACCACAAACCAAAGTGGGAGCAGTACTTGCGTTCTCTTGAAGGAGCTGAAACCATGTCATTGTCTCTTCTTCCACCTCCATTGACTCCATCTCCACCTCCAACTGTCATTGCTACTACGTCTCAGGAGGTTGGTGCCAGCCAGACTTCCAGCCATGAGGAAGTATCAGCTTCTGCCCACAGGTTTTATGGCGTCAGACGACGTTTGTCGCTGCAAGATGGGTACACCAGTGATCCCTTCAGCTCCCCTAGCTCCCAGTCCCTTCAGCCCACTCTACCGGAGTTATGCGCAAGGCATCACGCTATGGGTCCAACCAACAAAAGAGTCAATTAACATCTAGCCAAACTATTGCAGCTACTGCCTCACAGCATTGTGTACTCTGCTCCCTTCCAAGACCTAATGGCCTGTGCTGATTAGCGGTGGAATATACCAAGCAGGCATTATTTCTCTCGCACAGCTGTACCCAGTTTACATGCACATGTGATGGAAATCCTCTCCAGGGCATTGGCATTCTCGTTGTCTAGCCAATATCACGTCACCATGAACAGATGGGCAACCAGGCACGGAGTGGGACGCTACCTGTCTTTGACCGCTCACTGGGTGGTCTTGCCTAGCTCAGTGGGTGTGGTTGGAAAGCAATGGCCACCCCAGTCCTCTCCCTCCTCCTTCATTTCTTCTTCCTTCAACCCCTCTCTTTTCGACACTCCTCCTGAAAGGCCAGCAGCGGAGGACATTGTGGTTAAGTGGGCAAGCCACTATGGCTCCCTCAAACACATGCATTGCCAGGCAGTGCTGAAATGTCACACCACCAGAGAACTCTTGTCCGCTTTGCACAGAGAGGTTGAGGCTTGGCTGACGCCCTCCCGGCTCACATCACGCAAAGTAGTGTGTGACAACGGGGCCAACCTTGTGGCTGCGCTGCAGAAGTTCCTCTGCAGCTACCCAGGACTGGGGGACTTACTGAGGCAGGCTAGCTCCATCTGCAGCCATGTAGGCTGCCCCCTAGTGGATCACCGCTTTCTAAGATAAAATGTCACAATTCCTACCCAACCAGGCGCAAGAGAAAGAAAAGGTGGCCTGCACAAGCAGACTTCTATGCAACCGGCTGTGTGAAGAGTTCTGTGCACCACATTCCACACAGGGAGCTCCACCGTATCCTCCTGTAACGGCATAAGCAGCAGTAGTGGCAGGAGGCCGCACTCATCCAAAAGTCTAGACCAAAGCAGGGGGGATTTTCTGGATGCCTGGCGAAACCTGATGCTTCCATCTCAAACAAGTGAAGGGCAATGGCATAACAATCGAGAACAGATGAAGCGCATAGTGCACGATTACGCTGGCTCTTTTCTGGCTGGTGGTGTTGTTGACAACAGCAGTTATGAGGAGGATGCCTGTCCTAACAGTAGTAACGCCATACATTTTTGGGTCAACAGGGTTGAAATCTGCCTGCAGTAGACACAGTATGCCTTCAAGCCTATTTCATGCCCGGCATCCAGTGTTCTGTCTGAAAGAACCTTCAGTGCCGCTGGGGGAGTGGTCAAAGACAACCAATCATGTCTGTCA
This sequence comes from Pyxicephalus adspersus, assembly GCF_032062135.1. Classification (NCBI taxonomy): domain Eukaryota; kingdom Metazoa; phylum Chordata; class Amphibia; order Anura; family Pyxicephalidae; genus Pyxicephalus; species Pyxicephalus adspersus. The sequence continues at coordinate 78,281,605 of NC_092864.1, read as the reverse complement.
CCGGAAAATGTCAATCGCCTCACCTTACCCCCACCGCAGATGTCAGTATACCCCCACCGCAGATGTCAGTGATTGACTGACACAAGGGCCCTGATTCACCAAGCAAAATCGGAGGCTTACTCGCGCATTCCTATACGCGATTCAAAATCAGAAGCCTTCGATAAATTCATCAATTTCAGGCGCTGGAGTATTCGCACGGAAGATAGTAACAAAAATGATCTCGCTGCTGGAGCCGCGCATCCTCGGCAGTTTGACTCTTGCGAGCTTGCATTAAAAGTCACTGTTCTCCTAAAAAAGCATTCTTTTATGGCACACATATTATCCTTAGCCCTAAAAAAAATGTTTGTGCCTTTCAAATGTTTAAAAAATCTATATGCGCTAAGAAAAAAGCCTATTTAAAAATGGTTTATTTCTTACCTGTTGGGCAAGAGTTAACTGAGTTCAGCTCCTCTAATTAGGCACCAATCTAAATGCTTACGATGCCTGATCGGAGGAGCCGCCTGGGGGTAAATCTTGCAACTTTCTGCAGGCGAAACCTTGGCTGGGCTGGGTTTTCCCACAAAAGTCACAAACACCTACACATTGTTCTTTGCTTCTATAGATATATATGGATATATATGGATATATATATGGCGTATTCGCGCGGAAGTTAGTAACCAAAATGATCTCGCTGCTGGAACTGTAAACAAAAAATGTTTGTGCTGTTCAAATGTTTAAAACATCTATATGTGCTAAGAAAAAAGCATATTTTAAAATGACTTATTTCTTTCCTGTTGGGCAAGATGTAACTGAGTTCAGCTCCTCTACATAGGCGCCTATCAAAACGCTTAGGATGCCTGATTGGAGGAGCCACCTGGGGGTAAATATTGCGACTTTCCGCAGGCTAAACCTCGGCTTTGCCATCGGACTAGATTTTTCCACAAAAGTCATAAGCACACACACCTTCTTGTTTGTTTCCATTGATATATATGTATATGTGTGTCTATATATATATATATATATATATATTATATTATATTATTATTAAAAAATATAACTATAGTAGTATATAATTATATATGTATCTAAATATACAATCTAATCTAATATATACACATATAGAAAATACTTTTAACATTATATCCTCCCCAACTTTATTTTATTTTTTTAATTAATACAATTAATAATATTAATTTAATTAATAATATCTGTATACTGGTGTACAAATGTAAAGGATCATATCAATCAATGATTATGAAATGTCCAATTGCAAAAAAAAAAAACAAACAGCCAATTTTGACAGACTGCACAAGTGCTAATTGCAAGTGAATTTCTATCACCTGTGCGCTTAAATTTGAGCATTTATAAGGGTGTGGTTGAACTTACTTTTTCCTTTTCTGTTCTTGGAGGGGCTGTTGTTTTCTGTGTTATCCTAATTAATCTTGTTGCTACCTTTGCTTACCCTTTAGCACAATAGTTGTTTGTGGCCATATTGTTTGATTGCAAAATTCTGCCTTTATTACCACTTTTCAATGTTTGTCCTGCATAAATATTTTCTAATCCAGTTTTCCACCCTTGATAGACCAAAACTGCATATTGGTTTGGTAAGTATTTTTTGAATGCAATATTTGTTGGACTATTTTTGAACTATTTTGGCTTTACATGGAAGTGTGGGTTTACATGTGTTTTGTTTGTTCTTTTAAATTTTTTTGTCATTTAGTGTAAATTTTTAGTGGTGTTTTTATATTTTATTGTGACCTTTTAAAAAATTTTCTTTTGAATAAAGTTGTTTGTAAAATGTTGTTTGTTTTTTGGGGGTTTGTTGTTATGTGATCTCCTTTCCAATCTCCCAGGACACACAGTTTAAAAAGACAATTGTGATTGTTTTTAAGCTGTTCCTTTCTCTGAATTATTTGTAAGGCTAAAAACAGCACAATTGTTTTGTTAAAACTCAGTTGTTTGATGCGCGTGTTTGAGCGCCAAACTTCAAGAATGTGTAGTTCATAGTTGTGCGCCATGGTGGACCCGCTATGTGCGTCTGAACTGAAAAATGCACTGCACTTTTGCACAGTCCTCATTCAGATAAGTTTGTATTTTTTATGTATATTGCTTGTTTTGCTTCATATGCACTCATGTATGTATAGACATGAGTGCACATAAAGTAAAATATGTATGTATGCATTTAGATGTGTGTACATATACATAGAAAAGAGAAATTATAAGAAGAAATAGGCAAAGAGGGCTTTTTGGACCATATTGCTTCACACTGAAAATATTGCCTGATTGTCCCTATATTGCTTATGCTTAAAAGAAGGAATCCACCTTTATGTGCTTCCACTACCAAACTGAGGTGAGTATGTCAGTATATATAAGCAGTGGGCCAAGATCTAAAATTCCATTCAAACCTGCAGAAACATCCGGAAGGGGTGGAAAAGCAAGAAAATGTTTAGCACAAAGTGGATTTGGCCCTGGAAGTTTGATATACTAGTACTATTTGTTTTGTGTAAACACCTAAATAATGCATACACTCCACTATTTATCAGCATTAAGTTAAGCAACAACACAACATCTGTTCATTTC
>NC_092864.1:78275704-78278208 GCF_032062135.1 Pyxicephalus adspersus | reverse complement strand
CTAAAGTCAAACTAGAATGAAATTTTTATCAGGTCACAAATGTTTGTTCACATATTTTTTTACGCTCATACTATTGTGTGATGACATATTTGAAAGTGCTAATTAGTATATATCCAGCTTAATAGAAATTAGTTTGAAGTGTTGCAACGAAAAGAAAAAGTAACAACAAGTGCAACAAATGTTACTATAAATGAAGCAAGTTTGTGATTGAGTAGAATGCAACATAAAAAAATAGCACTTACACATAAAAACATCAAGCATTAAAGATTTAAACTGACCTGTAAAATAGACTGGAGATATGCATATAACAATTGTGCTAATCAATTGCTATTACCTCACCATTGAGGTTAACATCTGCTCCTGAATCGCGCAGCTGAAAAATAATCGCCTTAATTGGCGTATTCAAGATCTTTGCTCATCTTTGCAGGAAAGCGGCAGGCGAGTTCACTAGAACTCGGGCCTGACTAACGCTAATAGAGCTTGCTGACTGGCGTGTACGCGCATTTCATTGAAGAATCAGACATAGGGATTCACTGGCCAACCAAGATGCCTCTGTGAACCCACACTGTTCCTGTGCTGAGTCTGTGGCTGCTTATCACCAACACCCTGTCAGCTGAACCTGCCTCGGTTGAATTTTTCTGCTAGTTATCGCAACATACAGGGGTGGCATTCATCACAAATGTCCTGCTTACCACTTTGCCAGCTATCAATAACCTTTACATTTCTGCTGCTTCAGAGAGGCCAAAAACTGCAGATGAAAACCCCGAGTACTGCCACACTGACAGGTACAATTGCCTTTGCCTAATTTTTAAGCTAAGTATTGTAATATTGAGGGTTGGCATTAATGTCATCCACTTTATGATGCAAACTAGCAATATCGTCTACCTTTCTACCGCTTCCGGCACCACAGACCACAGCAAAAGTGCTGGCGCACAAAACATCTTGGACTGGCCCTCCTATGTTTAAACACAAATTTCAGATATATTTGTATTACAGTACTCCAGTACTTAGTACTCCATTCACTAAAATTGCATTACACACTTCTGGGTGGGTGGCATTTAGGGATGAGCAAGCGAGATTTGTAAGTTCGATCTCGCAGCGAATCGTGCCGATCTCGCTTACTGAACATTTAAGTGAGAACGGCCTTGTAATTCGCCATGTCGTGTTCTTGTCGAACAAATGAGGGAAAATGCAGGGGTGGGAAGGGCGACTATTTCCGGCAGGAATGGCGGAAGCGGCTGTGAGCAAATCATTTGCTCCCAGGATGCACAGTAAGGCCCAAAAGCCTAACAGGGACAGGTTAAGAGCCTTCTATATATCTTGAAATATGCAGATTCTGCAGTTTTAGATGCTACCTCTTACTATCTAGCCAGAAAAATTTCAGTATTTCAGTATTTCTCTCAAAAAAATACAGATATTTTATTCTGATCCCACTTGCTACCAGAAAAAGCCAGAAAAATGTCTGTATTTCTCTCATAGAAACACAGTTATTTAGTTCTGATCCCACTTGCTATCAAAAAGGCCAGAAACAATTTCTGTATTTCTTTCAAAAAAATAAAGATATTTTATTCTGATCACATTTGTTATCAAAAAAGCCAGAAAAATGTATGTATTTCTCTAAAAAAAAAAAAACACAGATATTTCATTTTGATAGCACTTGCTATCTATCAAAAAAGCAAAAAAATTTCTGTATTTCTCTAAAAAAAAAAAATTTACTCTGATAGCACTTGCTATCAAAAAAAGTCAGAAACATTTCTGTATTTCTCTTAAAAAATAGATATATTTTATTCTGATATCACTTCTGATATCTATGAAAAAAGCAATAAAAATTTCTGTATTTCTCTCAAAAAAATACAGATATTTCATACTTATAGTACTTGGTATCTATCAAAAAAAGCCAAAAAAAAAAAAATCTGTATTTATCTAAAGAAAAAACATATTTTATTATGGTCCCAATTGCTATCAAAAAAGCTAGAAAATTTTTTTTCACTCCAAAAAATACAGATATTTTATTCTGATAGGACTTGCTATCTATCAAAAAAGCAAGAAAAATGTTTGTATTTCTCTAAAAAAAAATACAGATATTTCATTTTGATAGCCATTGCTATCAAAAAAGCCAGAAAAAGTTCTGTATTTCTTTCTAAAATATACAGATAGTTTATTCTGGTCCCAATTGCTATCAAAAAAGCCAGACAAAAGTCTGTATTTCTCTCAAAAAAAAAATATTTCATTCTGATAGCACTTGCTATCAAAAAAAGTAAGAAAAATTTCTGTATTTCTCTTAAAAAAATAGATATATTTTATTCTGATAGTACTTGTTATCTATGAAAAAAGCAAGAAAAATTTCTGTATTTCTCTCAAAAAATACAGATATTTTATTCTGATAGCACTTGTTATCTATGAAAAAAGCAGAAAAAATTCTGTATTTCTCTAAAAAAAAAAATATTTCACTCTGATAGCACTTGCTATCAAAAAAAGTCAGAAAAAATTCTGTATTTCTCTAA
>NC_092864.1:78227298-78274797 GCF_032062135.1 Pyxicephalus adspersus | reverse complement strand
CTGTATTTCTATAAAAAATAAATAAAGATATTTCATTCTGATCCCACTTGCAATCTATCAAAAAAGCCAGAAAAATGTCTGTATTTCTCTCAAAAAATACAGATATTTAAAAAAAAAATATATATCACTCTGATAGCACTTGCTATCAAAAAAAGTCGGAAAAATTTCTGTATTTCTCCTAAAAAAATAGATGTATTTTTTTATGATAGCACTTGTTATCTATGAAAAATAGCAAGAAAAAATTCTGTATTTCTCTCAACAAAATACAAATAGTTTATTCTGGTCCCAATTGCTATCAAAAAAGCCAGAAAAAATTCTGTATTTCTCTCCAAAAAAATCCAGATATTTTATTCCGATAGCACTTGCTATCTGTCAAAAAAGCCAGAAAAATTTCTGTATTTCGATAAAAAATAAATAAAAATATTTCATTCTGATCCCAATTGCAATCTATCAAAAAAGCCAGAAAAATGTCTATTTCTCTTAAAAAATACAGATATTTATATCTGATAGCACTTGCTATCAAAACAGCCAGAAAAAATGTCAGTATTTCTCTCAAAACAATTCAGATATTTCATTCTGATAGTACTTGCTATCTATCAAAAAAGCCAGAAAAATTTCTGTATTTAAAATAAAAACATATTTTATTTTGGTCCCAATTGCTATCAAAAAAGCCAGAAAAATATCTTTCTCTCCAAAAAATACAGATATTTTATTCTGATAGCACTTGCTATCTATCAAAAAAAGCCATAAAATGTATGTATTTCTCTCAAAAAAATACAGATATTTAGTGCTGATCCAACTTGCTATAAAAAAAGCCAAAACAAATGTATTTTTATCAAAAAAATACAGATATTTCATTTTCATAGCAGTTGCCATCAAAAAATCCAGAAAAATGTCTGTATTTCTCTCAAAAAATCCAGATATTTTATTCTGATAGCACTTGCTATCAAAAAAGCAGAAAAATTTCTGTATTTCTATAAAAAATAAATAAAGATATTTCATTCTGATCCCACTTGCAATCTATCAAAAAAGCCAGAAAAATGTCTGTATTTCTCTCAAAACTGTATTTCTATAAAAAATAAATAAAGATATTTCATTCTGATCCCACTTGCAATCTATCAAAAAAGCCAGAAAAATGTCTGTATTTCTCTCAAAAAATACAGATATTTAAAAAAACTATATATATATCACTCTGATAGGACTTGCGATCAAAAAAAGTCAGAAAAATTTCTGTATTTCTCCTAAAAAAATAGATATTTTTTTTATGATAGCACTTGTTATCTATGAAAAGAAAGCAAGAAAAAATTCTGTATTTCTCTCAAAAAAAATCCAGATATTTTATTCCAATAGCACTTGCTATCTGTCAAAAAAGCCAGAAATATTTCTGTATTTCGATAAAAAATAAATAAAAATATTTTATTCTGATCCCAATTGCAATCTATCAAAAAAGCCAGAAAAATGTCTGTATTTCTCTCAAAAAATACAGATATTTATGTCTGATAGCACTTGCTATCAAAACAGCCAGAAAAAATGTCAGTATTTCTCTCAAAACAATAGATATTTCATACTGATAGCACTTGCTATCTATCAAAAAAGCCCGAAAAAATTCTGTATTTCTCTCAAAAATATACAGATATTTCATTCTGATCCCACTTGCTATCAAAAAAGCCAGAAAATTTCTGTATTTTTCTCCAAAAAAAAAAAGATATTTAATTCTGATAGTGCTTGCTAAATATCAAAAAAGCCAGAAAAAATGTTGTATTTTTCTCAAAAAATGCAGATATTTTATTCTGATAATACTTGCTATAAAAAAACAGAAACATTTCTGTATCTATCTAAAAAAAAACAGATATTTTATTCTGATAGTACTTGCTATCAAATAAGCCAGAAAAACTTCAGTATTTCTATCTAAAATATACAGATAGTTTATTCTGGTCCCAATTGCTATCAAAAAAGACAGAAAAATGTATTTCTCTCAAAAAATACATATATTTTATTCTGATAATTAGAGATGAGCGAAATTCTCAAAAATTCAATTTGGCCGGTTCGCCGAATTTTCTGAAAAGATTTGCTTCGATCCGAATTTTTTTGCAGTGAATCCTGTTAAAAAACATCTATTTCCGGCCTGCAGAGAGCCTTGATAGTGGTGTATAACACTGTGCCTTGCAACAACACGCATAGGGAGTCTGCTGTGGTAGTGAAATAACACTTAGAGTCAGTATGACATGCAGATGACAGGCGTCGCTATTAGAATCACTGCACACGTCACTTATTTGGGCAGTCACGGGGCCAAAACTGACCAAATAACTCAAGTATGAACTCAGCCTTACAGGTCCATGTTAGCGTCAAGAAGAAGCACACTCTTTTTATATCCTTGTCAGCTGATTCCACAAAGATGCCTACAAAACCTGTTCTATTAACCGCTTATACAAGTAGAGCCTCCCCGACAGAGTGGAGAGGGTGACAGCACTAAGTTTGTGTTGACGTCACTGATTATTTTGCCCTTCCTCTGATCCATCAGAACAATAACCCACAAAAAACGGATCCTGTCTGTGGAGCATCTGCCTTCACCCGGTCAGCATTTGCGCAATAATCCATCAGTATTGCTAATGCCAAAAAAAACAGGAATGAATCCAAAACAGAGATGACACGTGAATGGAATATTTGCATGTCTTCTGTGTTTTGTACCCACTCCTGCTTTTGGCTACCAAATCATAAGCCAATTCTGGTGGGACCATACAGGCCTTACAGCTGCTACACAGACAGGATCCGTTGTGCGTCTCTTTTTTCCTTCCTTCTGACAGATCAGAAGAAGGGTCAAATAAAAAGTGATGTCATCCAGGCCAAAAAGGCAAAATAGTGGCCCAGTCAAGGAGTGGGGAGGGTGGGAGAGCAGCTTGAGAAGTCCACAGAGTGGCACAATGACATAGTAGTGAGGTGGAAGCAGCAGGAGGAAACCACAGAGTGGCCCAACGAGTGGCACCAGCATCAGTAGGCCACAGATTGGCACAAGGACATAGTGTGGAAGTGGCGGCAGCATCAGGAGGCCACGGAGTGGCACGAGGACATAGTGTGGAGGTGGTGGCAGCATCAGAAGGCCACAGAGTGGTACAATGACAGAGTCTGGAGGAGGTGGCAGCATCAGGAGGCCACAGAGTGGCACAAGGACAGAGTGTGGAGGTGGCGGCATCATCAGTAGGCCACAGAGTGGCACAAGGACATAGTGTGGAGGTGGTGGCAGCATCAGGAGGCCACAGAGTGGCACAAGGACATAGTGCGGAGGTGGAGGCAGCATCAGGAGGCCACAGAGTGGCTCAAGGACATAGTGTGGAGGTGGAAGCAGCATCAGGATGCCACAGAGTGGCACAATTACAGAGTCTGGAGGTGGCGGCACCATCAGTAGGCCACAAAGTGGCACAAGGACATAATGTGGAGGTGGTGGCAGCATCTGGAAGCAACAGAGTGGCACAAGGACATAGTGTGGAGGTGGTGGCAGCATCAGGAGGCCACAGAGTGGCACAATTACAGAATCTGGAGGTGGGGCAGCATCAGTAGGCCACAGAGTGGCACAAGGACATAGAGTGGAGGTGGTGGCAGCATCAGGAGGCCACAGAGTGGCACTGGACATATTGTGGAGGTGGGGCAGCATCAGGAGGCGACAGAGTGTCACAAGGACATAGAGTGGAGGTGGCGGCAGCATCAGTAGGCCACAGAGTTGCACAATTACAGAGTCTGGAGGTGGCGGCAGCATCAGTAGGCCACAGAGTGGCACAATGACAGAGTCTGGAGGTGGCGGCAGCATCAGTAGGCCACAGAGTGGCACGTTACAGCATGAAGAGGAGTTCCCTTTCATGTGGTTTCGCTACATAGTTGGTACGGATTGGGATCTTGTTGATCCATTCATGTCTCCGATAGCTACAGCTTCGACACTGTCCATATGGGTGATGGCCTCAACCTCTAATGCCGTCCTTGCTCCTTTTCAGGGCCCAACGCCTCCTCCTCATGCTGCTCTGCCTGTACTCTGAAGCCTGTGTATGGCTTGTAACGGAGCCGTGAAACCTGGTGGATATTTTTTGGACCAGAGGAACCCCCTCATGTCCCTCTCTGACTGTACTCAGATACGGTGTAAAATCCGGTATGTTCCCTTGGCCGCCTCATAAAATGGTCGTGCCAGCAACAGAAAAAAGACTTCCTTATTTTATTTTTACTTGTACAGTGTTGTGCAGAGATGGGAGAGTCTTGACATGTCGTTTTAAATGCATTTATAGGCTGTAGAAGCTCTCCACCGACCCGAATAACAACCCAAATTTTTCCCCTATTGACTTTAATGGGATTCGAATTCGGCATTCGACGACCCGAATAATTTTGCATTATTCGGCCGAATAGCGGTCGAATCGAATAGCGACCTATTCGACCAACACTAGTGAAGATGGCAGCAGCAGTATCAGGAAACCACAGAGCGCCCCAAGGACATAGTGTGGAGATGGCAGCAGCAGTATCAGGAGACCACAGAGCCGCAAGGTGGGATATTGTGGAGATGGCAGCAGCAGCATCAGGAGACCGCAGAGCGGCAAGATAACATAGTGTGGAGAAGGCAGCAACAGCATCAGGAGACCTCAGAGTGGCAAGATGACATAGTGTGGAGATAGCAGCAGCATCAGGGGACCACAGAGCAGCAATGTGACATAGTGTGGAGATGGCAGCAGCAGAATCAGGAGACCACAAAGTGACCCGGTGACAGACTGGGGCGGTGGGTGGCAATTCCAGTACCCGCTGACGAAGGTGGGTGAAAGAAGTGGGTGAAAGAAGGAGCACCTGGCATCTGATGTGTGGCATCAGGTGGGTGGCAGCATCAGAGTTGTAGCTGAGGCAGGTAGCCAGAAGAAACCTGTCTCTTTTGTCAAGGTTTGGGTCAGGCGGCATGGATCATCTAATCAGATGCATTAGGCATTGGTGGGTGGAAATCCTGGCTGATCCACGCCTGATTCATTTTGACAAAGGTCAGTCTCCCCACATTTTGGGTGGACAGGCGAGTTCTTCTTGGGGTAACTATGGCCCCCGCCGCACTAAACACCCACTCTGATGCCACACTACTGGTCGGCAGGACAGCTTTTCCAGGGCAAACTCGGCCAGTTGCAGCCACAAATCCAGTTTGGCTGCCCGGTAGTCCAGTGGATCTTCAATGGCGGCTGGCAGGGTGCACTCCAAGTATGCCACCACCTGCTGGTTCAGGTTCTGCTCTATGTCTAGCTGCTGGTTAGTAGTTTCTTCACTATGCGGGTTTATAAAGCTGCTCATCAGCGACTCTAGACTCAGGCTGCTGCTGATGGAGCTGGTACTGCTCCTACCACCCCACCCCTCCACAGCAGCCATGGCAGTGGAACGTGAGTGCAGAGGGCCCCCCCGGGTCAGACCTGCGAGAGGATGGATGATGGCGCAGATAGGCAGCGGCCAACTGACTACATAGGATGTCTCTGTAGTAGTTCAGTTTGTCCTCTCTCTCAGCAGGTGTAAAAAAGGCCCCCATTTTGGACATGTAGCGAGGGTCCAACAAGGTGGAAAGCCAGAAGTCATCCCCCAGCCGAATGGTGACAATTCGGCTGTCACTGCTCAAGCAATTGAGCATGCAGCGGGCCATTTCTGCAAGCGACTCGGAGGGCCTCCCTGCTTCCATCTCAACTGCATACTGCCACGGTGTGTCGGGGTCCTCTGCCTCGTCCTCCTCATCTCCCTGTTGCTCCTCTGGCTGCTCCTGCTCCTCCTCTCCTGTCACCTGAGTAAAATAACCACCCAATTCGCTATACATTGCCTTTGGTCCAATGTCCTCCTCCTCCAGTTCAGCCCCCACAAGGCTCATGTGGCCTTGAGATCTAGGCGCCACGTCTCCAGTCCCCTGACCAGCCAGATTTACCAGCATCTGTTCCAGGACATGAAGTAGTGGAATGACGTTGTTCATCCAAAAGTCCTGGCGAATGACAAATAACGCGGCCTCCTCAAAGGGCCGGAGCAAACGGCAGGTGTCACGCATGAGCTGCCACTGGCTGACATCAAAGTTACACATGGGAGTACTCCTATCCGCTTGGATCATCAAGAATTCGTTGATGGCCTTTCTCTGTTCGTATAGCGGTCCAACATATGGAGGATGGAATTCCAACAGGTGGAAACGTCACATATCAGCCTATGTTGGGGGATGCTGTTCTGCCACTGCAGCTCAAGGAGGATGTGCTTTGCGGTGTACGAGTGGCTGAAGTGCATGCAAAGTTTCCTGGCCATTTTTTTGATGTCTTGCAGATGAGTGGAAGACATCAGGAACCGCTTAACAACCAGATTGAACACGTGTGCCATGCAGGGTGCATGGCTCAGACTTCCCTGATGCAGCGCAGACACAATGTTCTTCCCATTGTCGGTCACCATGGTTCCAATTTTGAGTTGTCGTGGAGAAAGCCATGATTCAATCTCCTGATGAATCACACGGAGCAGTTCTTCCCCTCCGTGACTCCGTTCCCCCAGGCAAACCAGGTGCAAAACAGCGTGACACCGCCGTGCCCTGCACATGTGGTATTCTGGAGGGGCACTGTGAATTGTCCCTGCAGTGGAGGCTGAGGACACAGGGGAGGATGAGGAGGCAGAGGCAGACGTTGTCGCAGGACCAGCAGCGTGAGAACGTGGAGGCGGAAGCGGTGTCACCTGGCCAAGTTGCTGGTGTGGCTGTGCAGGAATCACATTCACCCAGTGAGCTATAAAGGACATGTATTGTCCCTGACCGTAGTTACAGCTACACATGTCGGCGCTGCCGTGCACTTTGGCAGACACCGATAGGCTCAAGGACTGGCCCACCTTCTGTTCTACATACTTGTGCAGGGCTGGTACTGCCTTTTTTGCAAAGAAATGACAGCTTGGGACTCTCCACCTCGGCTCGGCACAAGCCATCAGTTCTCTGAAAGGTTCAGAGTCCACCACTTGGAAAGGGTGGGACTGCAGCACCAGCAACTTGGACAGGAGCACATTCAGCTTCTGCACCGTTGGATGAGTGCACACATACTGTTGTCTCTTGGCAATCGCTTCGGTGATCGATTGCTGACGGAATGACTGACGAGGAGTAGGAGGAGCATCTGGACCAGCAGAAGATGGAAATGACATACAGCTCCCTTCGGCTGAGGTGGTGGAGCCTTGACTGCCTGAAAGCTGGTGCGTGCCACTGGGTGATGCAGAGGTTGCTGTGGCAGGCTGGACCACCACATCAGAGCCACGGTTCTCCCAGGCCACTTTATGGTGATGCTGCATATGTTGACTCAGGGCCGTGGTGCCAACATTTGCACCCTGGCCACACTTAACCTTCTGCCCACAAATTTTACATATGGCCATGTTAACCTCCTCCGACAACCAACACTCCGCACTGACTGACTGCTACCGCCGCTGCCTCCGTGAACCCCTGCACCACTACTTCCTGGGCAGGTAGGCTGCTGCTAAGCAGGTGCTCTACTCCGGGCACGTTTGGCTCCCGACCTCCTAATGCTGCCACTCTGCTGACTACCAGCCATGCTACCACCTTGCTGGCACAGCCGCTGCCTCACGGGCAAGCTTCCACCCTTCTTTTCTGATGATGATGAAGCCCCTTCTTCACCTGGCTCCCAAGTGCGATCGACTTCATCATCATCGAGTAGTGTATGCACGTCACTGATGTCCTCTTCAACGGTCTCTGGGTCAGGAGCCTAACCGCTCGCAACACCACCTCCCACGCCACTCTCCTCATCACTACTTGCCTGCCTAGTGGAAAAAGCAGTGGATGTCTCCTCCAGATCTTGGCTGGGCAGTAGCTGCTGACTGTCCTCTACTAGCTCGTCCTCGCTGTACAGTGGAGCTGAGCCCACAGCATACAATACTTCTGTGGCAAAAGAAGGGAACAGCAAGGGACAGAGGCAAGTTGAGGACAGGTGAGGGCACAGGGTCTGATCCCAGGACATGCCAACTAAGGGTTGTGTCTGACAAACCCAACGACTGTTGGCTGGGGGTGTCTGATGTCACTTGGGATGAAGTGGATGACCGAGTTAACCAATCAACAATAGCTGGGTTGGTGGTCAAGACACGACCACTAAATGACAACTGGAGCTCGGGCCTCGCTCTGCGACTCCTGCTTACACGCCCCCTCACTCTGCTGCGACCTCTGCCTGCGCCAAAAACATTTTGCCCTCTGCCACTTCTCTATGCATGGCCTGCCACTTCTCTGTCTGACATACTTTTACATGAACTAAATAGATTTAAAGCAAATTAAAACACACCTAAAAGCTACGAATATATTTTTCTTTTTGTACAGAAATAGGCCACTAAACGCTTTTAGCACCAATAACTGCAACAGTGAACTGCGTATATATTTTTCTTTTTGTACTCACGTCACTAAATGCTTTCACTGCAGAAGTGACCTGAGAATATATTTGTATTTTTGTACTGAAATACGGCACTATATACATATATATATATATATATATATATATATATATATATATCAGGTCAATATAAAAATTGTATAAAAAATTGATATATTGTATATTAAAAATTGATATATAAATTGATGGAATGACAGAGCTGTATAATGGCTATTGGATCCTAAAATAATCTTTCCCTGCACTTGTAAATCGCTTTTCTAGCACTGTCCCTAGCGCCTTCTGACGTCTCTCCCCGCACTAAGATGCTGTGAAATGATTCCTCCCTATTCTTTCCCTGCACTTGTAAATCACTTTTCTAGCACTGCCCCTAGCACCTTCTGACATCTCTCCTTGCACTAAGATGCTGTGAAATGATTCCTCCCTATCCTTTCCCTGCACTTGTAATTTGCTTTTCTATCACTGTCCCTAGCGCCTTCTGACGTCTCTCCCTGCACTAAGATGCTGTGAAATGATTCCTCCCCATCCTTTCCCTGCACTTATAAATCATTTTTTAAAATTTTTTAACACAATCACGTCTCTCCCTGCACTCAGAACGCTGTAAAATGTCCTAATCCAAGATGGCTGAGGCTATTTAAAGGGGTGTGACATCACAGGGCTGCCTGGCTGCTGATTGGCTGAATGCATGGCATTATGGATCATCCGGCCTTCCCAGAGTTCCTTGCCCCACGTCCTCACACATGTAGCCGCCATTTTAGAAAAAATTGCAATTCGTTTCAACGAATTGCGAGGAAATTCGGATTCGTTGCGAATCAAATTTTTTCTGAAATTCGGATCGAATTCCACTTCTTCAGCTTCAATTCGCTCATCTCCTGATAATACTTGCTATAAAAAGAAACATTTCTGTATTTATCTAAAAAAAAAACGATATTTTATTCTGATAGTACTTGCTATCAAAAAAACCAGAAAAATGTATGTATCTCCCAAAAAAAAATACAGGTATTTCCTATTGATAGCACTTGCTATCAAGAACGATAGAAACATTTCTGTATTTCTCTCTAAAATATACAGATAGTTTATTCTGGTCCCAATTGCTATCAAAAAAGACAGAAAAATCTATTTCTCCCCAAGTTATACAGATATTTTATTCTTAGAGCACTTGCTATCTTTACAAAAAGCCAGGAAAATGTAGTTATTTCTTTCAAAAAATACAGATATTTTATTCTGATGGTAATTGCTATCTATCAAAAAAGCAGAAAAATGTCTGTATTTCTTTAAAAATATATATATTTTTCACTCTGATAGCACTTGCTATCAAAAAAGTCAGAAAAATTTCTGTATTTCTCTTAAAAATAGATATATTTCATACTGATAGTACTTGCTAGCTATCAATAAAGCCAGAAAAATGTTTTTATTTCTCTAAAAAAATACAGATATTTTATTCTGATAGTACTTACTATATATAAAAAAAGCCAGAAAAGTTTCTGTATTTCTCTCAAAAAAATACAGATAGTTTATTCTGGTCCCAATTACTGTCAAAAAAGCCAGAAAAATTTCTGTATTTCTCTAAAAAATAAAGATATTTCATTCTAAACCCACTTGCAATCTATCAAAAAAAGCCAGAAAAATATATGTATTTCTCTCAAAAAATACAGATATATATTTCTGAAAAGCCAGAAAAAATGTCTGTATGTCATGGTCCCTTCCGTGATTAAGGTTAGAAGATCTAGAAGATCTATGAGATTATCGGACAGTCTCTTTGTTTTTACTTGTTTCTGTGTTGTTGTTTGTAATGACCACACCCCTTGTATCAGCTGCAGCTGGTGGTCATTACTGCTCCTCCATTTAGTCTGGCCTCACACTTCATGCTATGCAGTTGATATTCACTTGGATGTGAAGAGCTGGAGTGTTGTCCTCTTCAAGGTTCCTGCTCCTCCATTTGCTAATTAACCTCCTGGGCGTTACAATGATGTCTAGATTTCTGTTTCAAAA
Source organism: Pyxicephalus adspersus (assembly GCF_032062135.1). NCBI lineage: Eukaryota > Metazoa > Chordata > Amphibia > Anura > Pyxicephalidae > Pyxicephalus > Pyxicephalus adspersus. Next base: position 78,264,424 of record NC_092864.1, on the reverse strand, counting down.
GCGTTACACTGTTTTTCATGAAATTTTGTTTTTTAAATTGTAGACCTGTAACTTACAGAAATATGTCCGAACAGGGTTCTAGTAGACATCATGAATATAAAAAATGTTTGAAACACACAATCATGTAAAAAAAAAAATTACTTTTAATAAAATTAAATAAAAGGCACAAAAATCAGCTCAAACAAGAATACATAAATAAATAAAAAATACTGAAAATGCGATAATTCGGTATACTGTATAGTAATATATTTTTCCAAAACACCTCCCTAGTGTCCGTCACATACCTATAGACAAAACAATATATTTTCTATTATTTTGTATAGGATTTGATACAGGACTTTGTATTCAATCCAATACAAAATGAGAACAAAATTCAAACTCTCATTTTGTATTGGATTGAATACAAACTCCTGTATCCAATCCAATACAAAATGAGAGTTTGAATTGACCAATTACATACTTTGTATTTATTTTGTTTTATTTTGTATTTTATTGGATACAGGAGTTTGTATTCAATCCAATACAAAATGTGTTTGAATGAGTTTCAATTTGAATTTCCCGCACACGCGTCGACGTCATCGTACTCGCCGACGTACACGCTACGGAGGGAGAAGAAGCTGGCCGGCTTCTTCTTCTCCGCCGGCCGGCTTTTTCTTCCCGGAGAGGGCACCCGATGCTGGAGATCGGCGCTGGAGGACGACGCTGGATCTCAGCGGGACCAGGTGTGATCGATAAACCCGAACTTTTCTCACTGTATTTTCATACAGTGAGAAAAGTTCGGGGTTATTGATAATTGTATTTATTTTAACCCCGAACCAAGGTCGGGGTTATCGCTCGGGTGGTTAAGATAAGTTGAAATACTTTTGGTGTTTTGTTGTTCTTTTTTTGTCAGTAGGCCTCAGGAAGACACTGGTTCTTTCATCAGGAAAGGAACTAGTAGTCTCAAGCCCAGTCACTACTCCTAGGGCTATTCAGGGTTACTAGGACCTAGGTTCCAGTGTATGAGTATTCTTATCTTCAGGGGATATTCATACTGATAGGAGTCTAGGTTAGGGTGTCTGTAGGGGGTGACCGTTTCCTTTTCCCTAACCATTGAAGGCCTCCGTTGTCTTTATCTTTCTGTTTTCCTCCCCTTCCTATTATCCGTGACACTGTATTTCTCCCAAAACAATACAGACATTTCATACTGATAGCACTTGCTATCTTTTAAAACAGCCAGAAAAACTTCTGTATTTCTCTCAAAAAATATACAGATATTTAATTCTGATCCAACTATGAAAAGAGCCAGAAATTTTCTGTATTTTTCTCAAAAAAAATACAGATATTTCGTTCTGATAGTACTTGCTATCAAAAAAGCCAGAAAAAGTTCTCTATTTCTCTCTAAAATATAGTTTATTCTGGTCCCAATTGCTATCAAAACAGCCAGAAAACAATTTTGTATTTCTCTCAAAAAATACAGATATTTTACTCAGATAGCACTTGCTATCAAAAAAGCAGAAAAGCAAAAAAATTCTGTATTTCAGTAAAAAAAAAAAAAATCACTCTGATAGCACTTGCTATCAAAAAAACCAGAAAATGTCTGTATTTCTCTTAAAAAAATAAATATATTTTATTCTGATAGCACTTGTTATCTATGAAAAAAGCAAGAACAATTTCTGTATTTCTCTCAAAAAATACAGATATTTCATACTGATAGCTCTTGCTATCTATCAAAAAAGCCAGAAAATATTCTGTATTTCTCTCAAAAAAATCCAGATATTTTATTCTGATAGCACTTGCTATAAAAAAGCCAGAAAAAAATCAGACATTTAATTATGATAGTACTTGCTAACAAAAAAAGCCAGAAAAATGTTTGTATTTATCTAAAAAAAAAAGAGATTTTATTCTGTTCCCAATTGCTATCTATCAAAAAAGCCAGAAAATGTTATTTCCATCCAAATAATAAAGCTATTTTATTCTCATTGCACTTGCTATTTATCAAAAAAGCCAGAAAATTTTCTGTAATTCTCTCAAAAAAAATACAGATATTTCATGCTGATCCCACTTTGCTATCAAAAAAGCTATTAAAACTTTCAGATATTTCATTCTGATAGTACTTGCTATGAAAAAAGCCAGAAAAATTTCTGTATTTCTCTCAAAAAACTATAGATAGTTTATTCTGTTCCCAATTGCTATCAAAAAAGCAAAAACATTTGTGCAATTCTCTAAAAAAATACAGATATTTTATTCCGATAAAACTTGCTATCCATCAAAAAAGCAGAAAAATTTCTGTATTTCTCTAAAAAAAAAAATATTTCTTAATCTGATAGCACTTGTTATCTATGAAAAAAGAAAAAATTCTGTGTTTCTCTAAAAAAATACAGTTTTTTTTTATACTGATAGCACTTGCTATCTAACAAAAAAGTAAGAAACAATTCTTTATTTCTCTAAAAAAAAATCAGATATTTTATTCTGATCCCACTTGCTATCAAAACAAGCCAGAAAATGTATGTATTTCGCTAAAAAAAAAAAATACAGATATTTTATTCTGATCCCACTTGCTATCAAAATAGTCAGAAACATTTCTGAATTTTTCTCAAAACAATACAGATATTTCATTCTGATAGTGTAAGGAACTTACCCATCCTGCGAGCCCGCGATGTCCCTGGGGATCCCAGCCACAGAGGGAGACACCGCTATAGCAGGCAGCATGGCCGAGGCTACTGCTCTGCTCGCAGCTTGTCTCTCTCTGCAGGTGGAGGGATCTGTCCTGGCCAAACTACAGTTCAGCCAGGCAGCATCCCTTCCATCCTTTCAGATGTGGTTACTGAATATCCTGCTCTCAGCACTCCTTTGCATGTGCAAAGTAGTGCACGTCCTAGGGGTGCTGTGGGAAGAGGTGCGCGTGCTACAATGCGTCCCTCTTGTACCCCCCCGAGGGCGTGGCACTCAGCTGCCTCGCCCCGGGGCGGGACATAGTTAGCTTGAATTCCCTGCGGCCAATCGGCCGCAGAGGATTCAGTTAGTCTCTTATCAGACAGGGTCAGGTGGCGCAAGGCCATTGGTCACTCTGGCCATTTAAGGAGAGCCTGTCCTGTACACCATTGCCCGCTATAAGCCTCTGTGAACTCAGTGTGCTTGGGTGCGTCATTGTGTTGGTTAAGTTTACCTGCTTTTGTCATCCAGTTACCTGGTCTGAAGTTGATATAGGCCTCAAAGTAACTAGAAGCAGAGGGCCCTAAGGGAGATGCTCAGTAAAAAAAATTAGCCAGTTACACAGCTCCATTGCAAGTTATAGACCTCAGAGACAGAGTAGAGGTAGAGGGCAACCAGGGGGAGGAGAAGAAGGAGATGCTGAAGGCTGTGACTGTGCTCTTCCCATCAAGGTGTCAGCAGGCCGTGCAGCAATGGACGACTAATCAGTACACTCTACAGAGGGGGTGTTGAAGTCATTGCTGATCCAAGCCTTATTCATTGTCACTCACTACGACAAGCAGAATCCCCTTGTCACTCACTACTCCCCTAGCTGCACTGAACGCTCTTTTCAGATTTGAATGGCATGTTCTGCCAGCTCCAGCCACTGCTCAAGCTTGGATACCAAGTAGCCCAGTGGGTCCTGGCTTTGCAGGTTGCAGATGTCCCATGCAAGAGCTCAGGTATTCCTGCACCATGACTGAGTACCGCTGCTGAGTGTCATTGGCAATTGCTGCATGGCCGGTAGCTTAATACCGCTGAAAAAAAGCCTGAAATGTTTGGCTTAGATGACCTCTGCTGCCCATGCCGACCTCTACCGCTGCTTAAGCAGTTGTTTGGCTCCCATGGCTGGTGGAACTGCCATATGGATCCCTGCTGCTACTGCTGCTGGCAGCCGGAAAGGCTGAGCACAAGGCCCTTACAAGCATTTCTTGGTAGGGCTGCATTTTAGGTCCCCTGTATTGGGGCCAGATCAGTTGTTGTATCTCAGACTTGTAACCTGGATCCAGTAACGTAGCAATCCAATAGTCGTCAGTCTTTGTTTTTAGGTGTTGAATGCGTGGATCTTTGGCTTTGCAGTCTTGCATGAAGGCTGTCATGTGGCTCAAACTACCCACAGGTGAGGTAATTCTGGACTCACACAGCAGCACAGGGTTGTCCTCCTCCTACTCTGTCTTGCCATCCACGGAACATGGCGCCTTGTGCTTGCATGGATGGATGCCATGTACCCCCAATATCCTCCTCTGCCCCTTCTTCCCCTTCTCCCATGCCTGCAATGTCCACCTCATCCTCTTCCACCTCCTCTGGATTTGTGGTGCACTATGTCTAATAGGCACATATGTCCGAGATGATGTTTGAAACGTCTCTTGATGCAGCGTCCGCTCTGTGTCGTGTCGGAGATCCACCATCATCTGTTCCAGCAGGCATATGATGAGGATGGTCTCACTGATACAGGCCTGATCTCTGTTGATCTCAGCCACTCTGCAGGGCTCAAAAAAGATAGTGTAGGTATACGTCTCAAACGAACAGACTCTGCCACATAATCCACCACTGCTTTCTGTTGTTCAGCCAGCCATTCCAACATGTGGCCACATCACAAATTAACCGGTGCACTGGCAGGTTGAGATTTCGCTGTAAATCCACCAATCTGGCACTGGCTGTGTACGACCGGCGAAAATGCGCTGACAACTATCTGGCCTTCAGCAACAGTGGTTGGAGGACTGGATAATTCCTAAGGAAGCGCCGTACTTTCCAGTTCATGACGTGAGCCGGGCAAGGTACGTCTGTGAGTTTCCCACAACGCAGGGCTGCCAGCAGATTGGCCCCGTTGTCACACGCAACCTTGCCTGGCTGGAGACTTTTGGGAGTTAGCCATATGTCCTCCTGCTCCCACAAGGCACTTAGAATGGCTGCTGCTGTGTGGCTGAGGGAACCCAGGCTTCGCAACCTCAGGACTGTGTGGCAACGTCTAAATTGTGCACCGAAATAGCAAACTGCAGGTTGTTGCTGGTGGTGAACAGATGCTGCTGAATGGGAGGTGCTCAGTCTCCACGGCAAAGTGTCCCTGGGGGGAGAGGTTGAGGCACAAGAGTCAAAGGAGGAGGTGGAAGTGGAGAGTGAGGAGGAGATTGCATGGCAATGTGCTCTGGGTGGAGGTAGGTATGCAGGCCTTGCTGCAGCTGCATCTTCCCCTGCTGCCACCAAAGTTACACAGTGAGCTGTATAGGACATATATATTCCCACTCCATGCTTGCTTGACCAACTGTCAGTTGTCAGGTGCACCTTGTCAGAAACTGAGTGCTGCAGGACCATGGACACATTCCTCTGCACATGTTCATGCAAAGCAGGAACACATTTTTCTGCAAAATTCTGTCGCTTACGCATAACATACTGAGGGTTCGCACAGAGGAATGCGTAACAGAACACATTGTCCACCAGCTGGGGAGGAGGGAGGAGCTCTAACGCAATCAGATCTGCAACTGTCGCTTTGATTAGCTTTGTTTTGGATCATTTAGGCCATATTTCCTCTTGCGCTCCAGCATCTGGGGGATTGAAGGTTTGATGTGTGGGGAATGGCAATGATGCCTGGTCTTGACTGCTAGCAATGTGACAAACAGCAGTTGATCTGCATTGGAGCTCCTGCTCACCGCTGGTGGAGCCTGAAAATGCTCAGCTATATACCCCATTCAAATTGCTGAAGGCAGTGGAGGAAGATCTAGCAGTTTGAGCTTGCTTCTTGGGCTGAGCTGGTCGCATAGAGCTCTGTGCTGTTACCAGGTGTTCCTGGCAGGTTACGGGGTGGTGGCTTTTTAAATGTGTGCTTGGGCAAATTGTTCCGAGTTTGTTTGGGTTTTTACCTCGTTTCAAGTGTTGAGCACACAGTTTACAGATGACCATAGTGTTGTCATCACTATGGACACTAAAAAATGCCCACACAGGCGAACATGGAACTGGGCCGAAAGAGGCTCTGGAGCTGGTGCTCATGGTGGCGGTCCGTGGTTGTTGAGGCACAGCTTTGGTGACAGCTTCCGATGATAGATGACTATGACTTGCCTCACTGATACGTGAAGACTGTAGAGTGTGGGCAGCTTTTACCGTCTTCCCCCCTCTCCCCCTTTAAGGGCCCTCTGCAACCTACTCCTCCTCTTCTTCCTCTTCCTGCCCGTGATGATCTCCTTGTTCGCCCCATGTCGGATTAAGGACATCATCATCATCAGAACAGACAGTTTCCCTGTATATGCCGAAAAGAAGCAGCGGCCTTTTAGAGCCAGGTTTAATTAGCTCATCTGGCTCAGAGTGTTGGGGTCAAAAGTAAGTGGGGGGGAAGCTTGTGAACTGACTCTCTTCGTCAGATGAATGAAAAAACTGAGCATCTTCAAGGAATGCTTGTAGCTCTGCCTCATCAACCCCTTGGTAGGACTCCTCTACATACTTCTGTACACAAGACTTTCCAGCTGAGGAGGAAGTAGTAGGAGGAACAGGCGTATCATGAACTGTTTGGGACACCTGTGAGGCCCGTGTCTTGGACTGGGATGAAGAGGGGGTACAATCACTTGACCCAGGCTGGGTCATGTACTCTACTACCTCTTGTTTAAGGCGCGGTAATAATGGATGCCCACCCCCAACAGCAGAGCTTCTTGTTCTCAGGTCTGCAGTTAAAAACAAACTCATACTGCTTTGCTTGCTACCCCTGGCAAAGCTGCCCCAGTCCCTGACTGCCCCTCTCTCAGTACAAGTGTGATACTGTGCATGCAGTCAGGAAGGGTACCCTGGCTCTGGCTGCGTTTATGTAACACACTGACTGACTCAGGCTGATTCACAAAGCAAAATCAGAAGCTCGCTTGTGCATTCGTATTCATGATCCAAAATCGGAAGCCTTCGATCAATTTATCAACTAAATCCGAGGTGCTGGCGAACTTTCGCGGAAGTCATTGACTGAAGCGATCTCTTTGATGGATATGCGCAGCCCCGGCAGTTTCACACCGGGGAGCTTGCATTAAACTCACTGTTCCCCTAAAAAAACATTCTTTCTAATGGCCCACATATTACCCTTAGCCCTAAAATGTGCTATTCAAATGTTTAAAACATGAGCTAAGAAATAAGCATATTTTAAAATGACTTATTTCTTTCCCGTTAGGCAAGAGTTAACAGAGTTCATCTCCTCTACATAGATGCCTATCAAAATGCTTACAATGCCTGATTTATCCTGGGGGTAAATATTGCGACTTTCCGCAGGCTAAACCTCCGTTTTAGCCATCGGACTAGATTTTCCCACAAAAGTCACAAGCACACATGTTCTTGTTTGCTTCCATAGATATATATATATATAAATATATATGTGTGTGTATATATCTATATCTATCTATCTATATATATATATATACATATATAAATCTGTTATATAAATATGTTATATATATATATATATATATATATATATATATGATTATCTGTTTACTGCTGTACAAATTTCAAGGATCGTATCAATAAATGATTATGGAATGTCCAATTGCAAAAAAAAAAAACAAACAGCCAATTTTGACAGACTGCGCAAGTGCTAATTGGAAGCGAATTTCCACATCACCAGTGCACTTAAATTTGAGCATATATAAATGTGTTGTTTAACTTGCTTTTTCATTTTTGTCTCTTTCTTTCTTGGAGGGGCTGTTGTATTGAGTGTTATCCTAATTAACCTATGTTGCTGCATTTAATACTTTGCTTACCCTTTAGCACAATAGATGTTTTTTTTTTAAACTTTGAATGTTTCAATGTCCATTTTGCAATTTTGAAGTCAATGTTAATGCTATGTTGTGTGTTTGTGGTCATATTGTTTGATTGCAAAATTCTGCTTTTATTACCACTTTAAAATGTTTGTCCTGCATAAATAATTTCTAATCCAGTTTCCCACCTTTGATAGGTCAAAATTGCATATTAGTTTGGTATTTTTTGAATGCAATATTTTTTGGGCCATTTTTTAACTATTTTGGCTTTACATGGAAGTGTGGGTTTACATGTGTTTTGTTTGTTCTTTTTAATTTTTTTGTCATGTAAATTTAGTGTTTTTTTGGTTTTTGTCTTTTTATATTTTAGTGTGACCTTTTAGCAAATGTTTCTTTTGAATAAAATTGTTTGTAAAATGTTTTTTGTTTTTTGGGGGTTTGTTATAATCTCCTTTCCCAGGTCATACAGTTTAAAAAGTCAATTGTGATTGTTTTTAAGCTGTTCTTTTCCCTGAATTGTTTGAAAGGCTAAAAACAGCTCAACTGTCTTGTTAAAACTCAGTTGTTTGATGCGCATAGTTGTGCTCCAAACTTCAGGAGTGTGTAGCTCATAGTTGTGCACCAAGGTGGACCTGCTATGTGCGTGTGAACTATGTTGTATCAGTTAAGTTTTTATTTTTTTCATACTCATGCATGTATGTATAGACATGAGTGCACATGAAGCAAAACATGTATTCAGGTAAATATGTGTACATATACATTGAAAAGAGAAATTATAAGAAGAAATAGGCAAAGAGGGCTTTTTTGGACCACATTGAAATAAATTGCCTGTTTGTTCCAATGATTTCTGATGTCATGGGTTTGGCTACAAGCAACATGGATGATTTTGCTACCAAGCTGAGGTGAGGGAGTCTATATATATATATATATATATATATATATATTGGGCCAAGGTCTAAAATGCCATTCAAACCTGCAGAAACCTTCTGAAGGGATGGAAAAGCAAGAAAATGTTTGGCACAAAGTGGATTTGGCCCTGGAAGTTTAATATACTAGTACTATTTGTTTTGTGTAAACACCTAAATAATGCTAAGGTGTGTTAGATAGAATGAGTAAGCATTTCAGCTGGACAACTAATTGACAACCAGTTTGAACAGCAAGTGAAGTGTGCTTGTATACAATAGTGCTAAGATCAGGCAGCACAGCACAATGACAATAAACCTATAACACAACTACAAATAAACAGAGGTGTGTGGTGGCAAATCAACATGAGTGCAAATTTCAGACTATAAAAAAAACAAAAAAAAAAAAAAATAAAAACCATGACAATTTATTCAGAAAAGGAATATGTACATAATACATTCAAATACCAATCTGTGACAATAGGACAAAGGCAATGAGGGGGGTCAAGTAGCACTTTGGAGTGGAAACCATGCAGACATTTGTACTCAATATTTGTGGAAAAAATGACAAAACATTGCTGGAGAATTGCCAAACAACAGCAACTGGCATTACAAACCAGGCATAAAAACATTGCAGCAACAGATGAAACTAACAATAATGAGGATTACAAAAAATCACATCAATGCATACTATCCAAGCAAACTTACCTAATTAACCCCCCCTCCCCCAAACCAGTCCTGGTAAATTAGTACTAATGAAAATGCATATATATTTCTATACATTTAAATGTATTTTGACATACACAAATTTAATCACTAAATGTTCCTTCATACATGTATTATAGCATGTTTGCCTATAATCCTTTACTAAAATATTTGAGTTCTCTAAAGTCATACTAGAATGAAATTTTAATCAGGTCACAAATGTTTGTTTACATATTTTTTTACAGTCATACTATTGTGTGATGATATATTTGAAAGTGCTCTATAGAATATATCCAGTTTGATAGAAATTAGTTTGCAACAAATGTAACTATAAATGAAGCAAGTTTGTGATCTGACTAGAATGTAACAAAAAAAAGTAGCACTTACACAAAAAAAAACATCAAGCATTAAATATTCAAACTGACCTGTAAAATGGACTGGAGATGATCATAGAACATGCCGCAGGTGTGCGCTAATGAATTACTATTACCTCACTATTGAGTTTAACATCTCCTCCTGAATCACGCAGCGGAAAATTAATCACCTTATTTGGCGTATTCGAGATCTTTGCTCATTTTTGCAGGAAACCGGCGGGCGAGTTCACTAGAACTCGTGCCCGACTTGCGGTAATAGAGCTTGCTGACTGGAGCGTGCGCGCATTTCAATGATAAATCAGGGACACTATCCTATCTATCTAACAGTGAAACACTCTACCTATCTGAGTACAGAAGATTTCAGGACTGCACCAATACAGTACAATCCAACTATCTACCGAATAGTGTGAGTGTGACACTGTCTAATTAAGTAAGCAATTTTTTTACTTTGACAAAGCAAGCCAAGCAGCACAGAGAGGTTGTGATGATAGCAAATCTCTATCAGTAGTGGTAAATGCAGGCACGCCTTGGCCTTGTGTAGGCCAATAACTGGCTGTGTGCATGCATTGACAGACAGCCAATCAGCTGCCTGCCACAACAAAGATGGAGGAGAACATCCCTGCTCTTATTGGAGGGCCCTAGGCATTATGGGGGAGGTCCCTAGGCATTGTGCGAATGCCAAATTCGCAGCTTCAAATCCAGCAAAATTAGGGTCGGATTGACCCGAATTCGAACAGCTATATTTGGGTTGAACATTAGGATGACCGGAATTCGAACAACAACATTAGTGGTCACACTGAGTGGTGATCAGTTAATCAAGTAAATTTCATGAACTGCACCTAGCTGCTAATTACCCACTTATTCCTATGAAAGTGGTAAGGGTATACTTAGTTTTACACACAATGTACCATATTTCATCTTTGTTAAAAAAAAAATAGTATCACAGTACAATAGATTAAGTGTTGCTGTACATCTGAGGTTGTATTTATCTATTTTTAAAACCCACTAAGGACCAGGGGATTTTTTATTATGTGCTGATGTGCCAAACCATAGAAGTAAAAGAGGGTGTACTTTTTTCGTCTCATGACTGTATGTATATTGCTCTCACTTATGCAGTTATTTTACCTCCTGTTGATCATTTGTTTTATTTTTATTAAAGTGGGAAAAATTTATTACTCCCACTGACACAGGGGCATTTATCATTCCTATGGAAGGAAGTCATCACTTATTTTCATTTAAAGAGAACTACAGGAAAACAAAATAATAAGGAAAATATAGAAATAATATGCACCAACACTGATTAAGCACATTGTGGTTTTGATTCTTGCCCAGGGAACTGATTTATCGAAACCTGGCCCTGCCAGTAAAGTCGCTGAGGGATGAAAGAAGCTGTCAGAAGGTTAATTCTGCATCATCCATCAAACATCGAAATACCATTCTGGGTGGAGTGACCTTTTATCTTTTAAAATATTTGATGTGCTCCACACACAAAAATGGGATAAATTATGAAAAAAATGAAGCTTTAAAAAAGGCATTAGCCATGATTACATTACCAGTTAAATATGTAAGTGAAGGTACAGTTAGTACCTGGAAAGCTGTGAAGTGTTAATCTTATTACATTAAGCATTTTAGATGAGTAAAATGATGATTATAAAATGACCTGACTTCTCTGTGCTACTGATCCTTTTCACCCCTCGTTGGCACACTTCATATCTCAAAGTCATTAATGTCATCTGCTAGGAACAATTAATGGGAATGTAGAATAATTACATTGGGGATCTTGGGACTCAGAGAATTTCATGCATTATTATTCAAGTTACATTTTCTGAGAGCATTTTGAAATTCTTTTGTTCATCTTAGTTAAAAACCAGTGTGAATAAAGCATTTGTAACACAAATTTTACTAGATGTGCTGGCATACGGTCTCAAATGTTGTAAGTGTAAGCACAGAACATATCAATGGTCATCTCTGCATTAATTCTTTCAAACTGAATGCTGACTTAAAAATACAATTATTGGAGGAGAGTCAGCTGTTAATCCGAGCTTAGCATTTTCATTAATAAATTCCATATTCAATTTAAAATTATCTAATTAGTGAAAATGATTCTTACATAAGTAAACCTGACCCTAACTTTTCCTATGTCCCACAAAAAGATGATGCCTACAGGAAAAGCATGTCAGAGACATAACACAATTATATTGAACCTACAGCCTTTGGGTAAAGTGGTGGAGCAATATTTCTGCTGGAGCCACACTCAGAATGTTGGTTGTGGTTACTGAATAAAAGTCTTCCCTAACAGATAATGTGGGATGGATTGAACAGTAGCCATGTAAGGCCCTGGTCCAGCAACAGTACTCACTAGACACCAGTTCCCCAATCCAACGCTTCACTCTTCACCAATAGCAGGCCCCGTCTCGGTAGACTGGTTGCTGTTTCCCAACACACGGTTGTCCCCAGGACATAGTTTTCAAAAGAATTGTGTCTGGGAAAGGGCTGACAGAAGACTAGGAGCCCACAGTACAAAGATTCCAACAAGTCCAGAATACAGAGCAAGAGATCCTACACAGGTAATGACCTGTTACCTTGTCCAGACAAGGTAAAAGGGCACAGGCAAAAGTTCGGTGCAGTAATCAAAAACGAAGTCAAAAACAGGCAAGGTCAGCAAAAGTAAATCAGAGTTCAAAGACCAGCAACAACAATAATTTGTCTTGGACGATAATGATTTGTCATGTGTAAGCAGTAAAAAAATTTGAAAAATCTACCATAAGTTTCAAAAAACCGACATTCCAGCCTTGCGGTCTTTATTTGCTTTTTGTGCTGGGTAAATCTATGTGATACTTCTTGATTACTAATTTATATTACTCTTCTTTGCAGAAAATATTGCATTTCCATGACTCATCCCAGTCTGTTCATTGGCCCTAATTCATCAAGCAGAATCAGACGCTCGCTGGCGCATTCGTATTCGCGATCCGAAATCGTACGCCGTCGCGCAATTCAGCAACTGAATAAGCTCCCGGCCGGAGCTGCGCATCTCCGGCAGCTTTACACTGGCGAGCTTGCATTAAAAGTCACTGTTCCCCTAAAAAATCATTCTGCCTTAATTGGCAGATTCGCGACCCCTATTGCTCATTATTATCAAGGCAGGAATCCGGCTGGCAGTGAGGAGGCGAGTGTACAAGCGCACTCGACTCTGGACAGCGAAAAACCGGCTCGCTGGAAGCGCGAAAGTACGCGCGACCAGTGAGCGCGGATTTCATTGATGAATTAGGGCCATTGTGTACATGGTTGCTGCTTAGATTCAGGCTGATTGCAAAATCATAAAATAGTTTTGTAACATACAAGGTTTTTTTTTTTTTGATCCTATTGTTCTTTCACTCTCTTGAAGAAAATGAAATGCATTTAGATGTGAGAATACACTGTTCTTGTGAGAGTTAAGGGCTTTATGTTCATGATGGAGATATGTAGATATACATTGGTATTTTTGTAGAACTGTTTTTATAACTGGTATTGTACATGTTAATGAAAAATTATGGTTTTTTTTTATAACTTGGATACCTTAAAAATCCTTACATGTAGTTCAGACTTATGGGTCCCAATATAACATATTTTTGGATCATTGCAAAATCAGCCAAACATCCCGTGATTGTATACATTTTAAAATAAAAGGAAAATAAATTAACCACACATGTTTACCTGCCTGCACATTGTGTATTCTAATAACAGGCACACATCATATTCAAAATTCACATATTTTTTACATTATGAACAATGTGTAAATTTTGGGTAAAAGTCTTGAATGAATAGATTTAGTAGTAATACTACTTTAGTCATTTACTAGAGATTGCAGAGGCTGTTGAATTATCTTGGCTCCAAGCTATGAAGCTTTGTGTGTATATATATATATCTTTATATATTGTGACAGCTGGCCAAATAAATCACAGGGTTTCATCCAGGATGACAGGTACATTTGCCCCAGATACAGGTTATACGCAGAGTATTTTTCTGTTTAGACAGTTTTCCCATTAACCTGAAGGTGGGGTTTGAAGTACCAGGCTTCTTGGCCAGGTGGGGAGTTAAAGAGGCCTGGGTATGATCAGGTGTAACTGTCTCACCTGAAATGCATCCTGGAAATTAGGCTGGGGATATAAACTCCCAGGCTGCTTATTCCTGTGGATCTGTCTTGGCTGCTGAGCTGGGAGGAGGTCCAAGGAGATCTGTGATCTGTGATCTGTGATCTGTGATCTGTGATCTGTGATTAAAAACACCAGACCATTGCAAAAGATATATGGTTAGGGCCTTGGAGTCCTGAACAACACTAGGTTGGGCTGGACTGCTAGTTAAGGGAACTAACAGTGAGTTAGTGTTTTGTGTGTAAATGGTGAAGTGAAATAAACCCTTGGTGTGCTTAAAACCTGCTAGCCCTGTTTCCTGCTTTGAAACACCCCCTGTTGCTACAGGTGATCTCACTAAAATATATATTGATATATGCAATCTCCAAACCTGCATAGTATAAGAAGGAAGCAACAGGGTCATATGAGTGAAATTTGCACTGTAGCAATGAATAAAGAATGTTGTGTGTGGTGAGAATCAGCTGTTTGCCACAGTACAATCTCTGACAAATATCGCTTTAATCAGATGATAATACAGTGGCTACATCATTCTGTTTTTATAAAAATTCTTTACCAGCTTCAGGCAGGGCATTTGCCTGATAATATTTGCAACACAGACTTCGAGATATTGATTGATTTGTTAGTGAATAATTGCTGAAATTCCAGTTCCAGGGTTGTTTGAATGAGATGAAAGAAATGTTGGGTCCATATTATTTGGCTTGAAAGTCCACATTAGAAAAAACAAATCCTTCAATTTATAACTTTCTGTAATATTCATTATGGGCCGGGCAACAGCAACACCATACATTGGGAATATATACTTTGTTCTAAATGCCTTTTTTTTTTTTTTTTTTTAGTAGGAGCCTTAACTAGTGTAGGTTTAGCAAATAGCCAAACAGCTATTCTTTGGTCTGCTTTTCTTATTTCCAGATTTGCAGACTGTGGATAAAAAACTGTTGTCTTAGCAGTTAGAAGATGAAGAAGAAACTACATGCAGAAATAGGCTTCACAGTGGGCATTTGGCACTGGAACAAAAATTAGAGCCTTACCCCACTGAGTTTGGTGACTGAAAAGTACCTTTAGCATAATCATAATTATTGTTGCATCCACATATGATGTAGTATGAGGCAGCAGTTATGTCAGCAGAAGCAGCAGTACCACCACCAGGTAGAAGGCAGATCTCCTAATTTAGTACCCAAACCCCTAACATTTACATTTATTAAAAAAAAAGCACTCTGCATCTAATCCATATAATCTGCCAGGGGGATAAAGAACTGATGAGTCAATGCCTGGTTTGTTTTGATAGGGTATAGGTGGTTGACATTGGTTATTAATCCCCCTCTAGCTGTGGTAATACACTTTCCAATAAGACACTTGTTCTGCAAGCTCGGATTATGTTTCTGGGTACTCAGTAGACTATTGATTCTTTACCGAAAAACAAAATAACTCTAATGGTATCCACAGTCACTGATGCTACATCCCTGATATAATACAATCAGTACAGTTAATAAGATTTTACAGGTATATAATTTTACAACTTAATGATCAAGATAGAAAACATATTTTTATTGATACTAAAAACAAAAACATTATTTAGAAATGCACAAAACAAATTTAGAATACACAATACTGTAGAATAGCCTCCTACTGTTGGAGCCGGACACTAGCATGTTGATCAAATAAGCATTTCTCACCAATGTATTTTATAAATTATACCAGAGTGATCGGTACTAGTGTAAAACAATTTTTATGGATTTCACAGTGGTATTCTACTTCTTTAGGAAAAAATGAGGGTGGGTCTATATAAATAAAAAGAAATACATTTTTTTAGGATGATTAATTTTTAGCACCTCATATTCCAATTATTTATGACAACAAAATCCCTAAGGAAAGGGAAAAAGGATCATTCATTCAGTAAACAATGTCAATTAACATTTAGTTAATAATAAATAATGTTGAATTTGCATACCTGTCTCAGTTTACATAAACTTATCCATACAGCAAACTGTATCAATCCATACTTAGTGGTTGATAGATAATGTTCATACTGCATAACTGGCTCAGCTTAGATTACATGGTAGCTTACATTACAAGTAATATTGGTCAAACTTGCCTCGGTTTGGTTTGCCAATACGTTGAAGTCTTGGGAGCAAAATCCCAATAAAGTCAAAGGGGGAAAATTCTGGTTTAGTTTCTGGTGTGGAGAGGCTAAATGCAACACAATTTATTAATAATAATAATATTACACAGTATTTTTTTAGCACCGACATATTATGCAGCTTTTTACAAAGTCTATATTCATGTCACTAGCTGTCCCTCAAAGGGGCATACATAGCACCGACATATTATGCAGCTTTGTATAAAGTCCATATTCATGTCACTAGCTGTCCCTCAAAGGGGCATACAATCTAATGTCTCTACCATAGTCATATGTTTTTATACAGTCTAAGGTAAATTTTTGGGGAAAGCCAATTACCTAACTGCAGGACTATGGATCCATGTGGGTTGCCATGTCTAATTGTGTGGCTTCATTCAGGGCAGGAGCAGTGGGGGGACAAGACGCAGGACCAGGTAGGCTAAAAGATTATCCAAAATAGAGCCCATTGCTGCAGTTTTACCTGCGGGAACATGGATACTTAAATGGACTTATTTTCACTGATATAAGAGGTGACCAGGAAATACTTTTTAAACATTTATGATTATGCAGTAAAGGTGTTTAACCACCTGGGCGTTACACTGAGGTCTAGATTTCTGTTCCAAAAGCGGTACAGGTTTTAATGAATTTTTTTTTTTTAAATTGTAGACCTGTAACTTACAGAAATATCAAAGGAACTCAATACAAAATTTTGAATTTCCCGCCCCGCCTCCCTCCCACGCCGACGCATGCAGCGACGTCACCGGGAAACCCCGGTGATCGTCACTGCACTCGCCGGATGAAGACCGAAGAGAGAAGACATGTCCGGAGGAGGGGGAAGGTGAGTATTTTTTTTTTGCGATCGACGCTGGACAGAATGGAGGGAGAAAAAGCCGGCCGGCTTTTTCTTCTAAGCCGGCCGTTTTTTTCTTCTAAACCGGCCAGCTTAGAAGAAGAAACCGGCCAGCTTCTTCTTCCCGGAGAGGACAACCGACGCTGGAACACGACGGATGGACAATCGCAGCGGGACCAGGTAAGTGATCGATAAACCCGAACTTTTCTCACTGTATTTTCATACAGTGAGAAAAGTTTGGGGTTATCGAAAATAGTAACTTTTTTTAGCCCGTACCAAGGTCGGGCTTATCGCACAGGTGGTTAATACACCATCCATTTAATTTATCAACATTCAACTAATCAATATGGCTTGGCTTTTTCTTCATTTGGTGTTTCCCTCATTATTTACAATGGGTCATAGGCTATGCATTTTTTTTTTAATTAACAGATACAGTATATAGAAGGATTGGGTTTTTAATTAAATGTGGAAGTAGAAAAGATGGAACAATTCAAGTTGTTGATTTAAACTTAAGAATGTTCATAGGTATACCTGCTAACAATTCTCATGACACTCCTGAACTTGCATCTTGCCATGCTGCCATTCCATGCTGCCATGCTTGATCCTCACATATTTTTGGAGGAGGTATCCACATGGATCCACATGATCTGCTTCTACTTTTAGTTCCTCGAATGCACCCTGACTTCTCCTTCACCCACAAAGACAGACGTCTGGAGAGATACCCCAATAACACACACATGCTGAGTATGGTTACAAGAGTATTCTCAAATCTTTATTCGACAAGGCGGTCTTTTTAAACACATAGGTATGCAAGAGGCTGTAGTTATTCACGTACAGCTGTTTAAGTTTTGGCCATATATAGTGTTATTTGATACATTGCAAGGCATACAAGGCATACATTGGATTCCAAAGAATTTAGAATTTTCGCCATCTGGTTACAATTAAACTGAGTAGATAGAAGAAGAAATACAACTCCTTATATGAAAATAAAGCTTATACAAGTATATGGCTCACATTAGCTCTAGCTATACAGTCCTGTAACAATACTTATTTATCCCTTCAATCCCCTCCTAAGTCATGAACATGACTTATTTTCTTTCTATCATAGAAAGGTAAGTATCACATTTTTGTCCAGGATCTGTGGGCTTTGGACACATAGTGCGGAATGTTTGTATAAGGGAAGGGATACATTGGATACAACAACGTAAAATAATCAAGGAAGCAATTATAATTACAATACTGATAAATAATGTTCTTAACCAACTCAGATCCAGCAGTCAGCTCAATAACCAGTCCCGCCAGGAGGATGAACCAACATCCTCCTTGATATTATTAGTAATTTCATGTAATGCTTGAATATGGGACTGGATTGATCTGGAATGGCCAGATAAATTAAAGCAACACATTCCTTTAAAATCCTGACACCCTACGTTATGTTTAAGTAACAAACAATCTACAGCAAATCTAGTTTCTAGCACTGCTCCTCTTAATCCTTGTAGATCTAAGAGCATGTTTGATAAGGCGGTAGAAGTATGATTCAGAGATTTAGCCAGGTCACATGCAATAGAATTTATAGTACTAATATATATAGCCAGTCCAGGCACTCCCAATATAGAGGCCCCAAACTTGTATATTCTGCACGGCTGAGAAGGGCTAGAGTCACAGTTTTCTGATAAAGTAACTAATCTGTAAGCTCTCCTGACAGGGGGTTGTCTCGGAAGGGCCAAAGTCAGCCTGGATAATGCACAGGGACCTCCAATAACATTGGCAGGAATATAATTGTAAGTTCTGTTACCACATGACAAAAAACATCCCTTAGGGAGCATTATATTATAGATAAAACTGGGAGTCACAATGGTCTTATTACAACTCATGGAATTATCTAGGGAGCTAACTATCCTACTATTCTTTTTACAGGTGTCATTAATATAATCATATACATTATTCTTAGGTAATCCTCTTTTTATGTCTCTATCATCACAATATAAGGTCATATCCTGAGAAAAGGTAAAAGAGGTCTCTGCTGCAGTCACATTAATAGTAGTTATTCTAATATTATCCCTGCTATATCCTATTTTCTGACATTCCCCACAGAAGTCATACAAAGGAAAAGATTGTGTATTTTTAGTCGTCTACCAGACTTCAAGGAGGGATTCATCGGGGGTAGGCACAGCTACAACACATGTTTTTATAAGGTCCCGTGGGCTCTGTAAGTCTTTAAGGCACAATGAGCTAACAATACTGATTGATTATTCGGTGTACCACATAAGAAACTCATCTCCTCTGGATGATAAATACAAGTAGTAATAAACCAGACTGGCAGGAAAACAAAAAGGTTAATAATTATTAACAGACAAACAAATCTCCCAGAATATTGTTGGGTCATCATCTTAAGCCTGTGGCAAGGCACTTTTCAGGGAGACTTCTTCTGAGTTCCCCTCTTTGTTCAGGGATTTCACACCTGCTTCACCCTCTTTGTCTTCGTTCGATGCCGGAGAAGAAGCCTCAGGGACCCTTTTCACTCTGCTAGAGTGAATCCAGATTGGAGCCTCTTCTGTGAGAATCGCTGTTCTGGTGACTGCTACCACTCGGGTGCGTGGTACAAACGGGAACTCAGTATGTTTTCGTCCTTTTGCCAGGTGCTGGACTATCACCACTAGTGTTGATGTTCGAATTCGGGTTGTCCCTATATTGGACCCGAATATGGCTGTTCGAATTTGGGAAGACCCGACTCGAAAAACACGGGATTCGACAGCAAAAATTCAGGAGGAATTTTTCTTAAATATTTATTTCGTATGTGTTTTTTATTTTAAACTTGTTCTTTTTTTATTTTTTACAGGTTATCCGACAATGACATTATGAATCATAATGTCATTGTGGGATTCCTGGACCGTGGGAACTTTGTGGTCACAGCTAATTGAAAGCAGGTGCCTTCAATTAGCTGTAACCGCAGGGAATACCAGGGCAATAGAGGTTGAATGGAGATACGTATCTCCATTCATTACCTCTACTGCTCTGTGATTGGCTGAGAAATAGGTTAAATTACACAAACACACACATTAATAAAAATAATTTTAAATTAAAGCCTTGTCCTATTTTTTACTTATATTTTAACCCTTTCAGGGAATGAGTAAGGGGATTTATGTACCCCTGTACTCATTCCCCAGGGTGGGGCGGTGGAGATCTGGGAGTCTCCTTATTAAGGGGGGCTTCCAGATTCCAAAGTCCTGCTAAAAATGTTTATAAAAGCCCCCATTGTTTTCAATGGAAGCTTTCATAAAAGTTTAAAAACGCTTGAAAAATCCTCCATTGAGTTCAATGGAAGCGTTTTCCCGCGTTTATCCAGCGTTTTAATTTTTTAAATCTTGCAAGCAACTTTTAAGATAACGCTCAAAAACGTGCCTGAAGGAAACGTCCTGGTGTAGATTAGCCCATGGGAATGCAGTCCGTGTAAACTAAAGCTGCATACACACGTCCAATGGTGTTCGACTTTGAAATTCGACCACCCGAATAATTTTGCCACATTCGAGCGAATAGCTGCCCATAGTGAGCTATTCGACCAACACTAATCACCGCGTCTCCTGGTTGGAAAGGATGCGTAGGTTCCTGTGAAGAGAAAGGAGAGGCACAAGCAACATCTTTTTCAACTTGATCCAAAGTTTCTACAAGTTTCCTCCATATTCTGCCTGTACTACTTCTAGATCCCCTTTTTCTTTTGGACCCCAAGGGTTGGGGAAGGGTCTTCCCATTAGGACCTCAAATGGTGAGTAACCAGTATTCTTTTTAGGCTGCATCCTAATTTCTGCTAGAGCTACAGGCAAAAACTTTTTCCAATTAGTGAACATGCTTTCAGTAATTTTCCTTATGTTTTATTTAATTGTTCTATTCATCCTTTCTACTACTCCAGAACTCTAAGGGTGGTAGGGGAGGTGGAACTTCCAGTCAATCCTAAGGGCTTTGGAAAGCTCCTTACATACCCTGGACGCAAAAGATGGGCCATTGTCTGAGTTAATTTGAACAGGGCATCCCCATCTGGGGATGATCTCTTGTAACAGAATCTTTACCGCAATTTGTGTGGTTTTATTGGTAGTAGGAAAAACCTCCGGCCATCTGGAGAACATATCCACAATTACAAGGGCATACTCCTGCTTTCTTCCTTTCTTTGGAATATGAGTAAAGTCAATTTGTAGGTGAGTGAATGGCGAAGTCGAGTAATTCAGATGCTGATGATGATGCCTTCTTTGAGTTATTTGGGTTGTTTCCGAGACATATAATACATCGTGAAACATAGGATTGTACCTTTTGATCTAAGGCTTGGTATAAAAGAAATCTCTCCTAATGAGGTCAGTGGTTGCCTGTGCTCCCCTATGGCCAAGCCCATGATATGCAATTAAAATTGGGGCGCTTGCAACTGGAATACATGGTTTCCCCTCTTTGTAGACAAGACCTGTATCAGGGTCTTTTACTGCACCTACCGACTGCCATTCTAACTTGTCACTACTTGTTGCCAAATCCTGGAGGTTTAGCAATAGATTGTCGGTAAGGGTAATTCCTGGAACTAGGGAGGGCATTTGAACTGTTGCTGCCTGTCTAATACCGGCCTCTTTTGCTGCCTTGTCAGCTAGGGCATTCCCTTTAGCTATGTCCGTTTGAAGGGCAGTATGTGCTTTACAATAGACAATAGCAACTTTGCTTGGTAATTGGATGGCGGCTAGGAGATTGTGTACTAGGGTGGAATGTGAGATTTGATTCCCATCTGCAGCTTAGAAGCCTCTTCCTTTTCAGATTACCCCGTGATCATGTACAACCCCAAAGGCATATTTGGAATCAGTGTATATATTTACATCTCTTTCCTCAAAAAGACAACTAGCTCTAGTGAGGGCAATCAGTTCAGCTGCTTGGGCTGACTGAAAAGGTATAGGATTCGATTCTAGAATAACATCAGGGAGTTGAACCACAGCGTATCCCGCATGATAAGTGTTGTCATTAGGGTGGGAACAGGATCAATCCACAAAAATATCAGTTGCTCCTACAATCGGTGTGGACTGTAAGTCAGGTCTAGGTGAGGTGTGTTCATGTATGAGTTCAGTACATTCGTGGGGAGGAGGCAAATCATCTTGCTCTCCCTTATATCCAAGTACGGCATTTAGTATAGCCATTGGACCGAATGTGGGTGGTGGGTATTTAATATGAAGTTGAGGATTAGATAGCAACAAAACTTCATATCCACTCAGTCTTTGTGCTGACATATGTTGTGTATGTATATTTTTCAATAGAGCCTGAACATTGTGTGAGGTATGCAGAATACTAGGATGACCTAGGGTGATGGGCGTGGCCATCTCAGTGACCATGGCACAGGCTGCCAAACTCTGAGACACGCAGGCATGCCCTGAACCTGTACCGGAACCACTTTTGAAAAAAAAGCAACAGGCCAGAATTTGCCTCCATGTTCTTGCGCTAGAACTCCTGCCATGGTTTTACAATTGTCCCTGGCAAATAAGTAAAACATCACACTATAGTCGGGTAGGCCCAAGCCAGGACTTGAAACCATTGCACATTTCAAATGACTAAAAGCTTGTAACATTTCATCAGACCATTTAATAAAATCAGGCATATCAGTCTTAGTCGCTATCCATTGGCGGCAGTAACCAATCATGCCATGAAAAGTTAGCATATCTTTCTTGGTTTGTGGGCGGGGCAGACCCAGCACGGCAGTAATTCTGGCATGGCTGATTTTCCTCTCACCTTTACTGAGAACAAAACCCAAATAATCAACACTTTCCGTACACACTTGTAATTTTTTCTTTGAAACTTTGTGTCCACATTCATATAACCACAGTAATAAACTAACACAGTCTGCCTGGTAGGCCTCCCGAGTACAACTACATATGAGGAGATTGTCCACATATTGTAGAAGGACAGAACCATGAGGTGCAGTCCAAGGGCACAGTGTAGCTTAGAGGACAATGGAGTAGACTACCAGGGAGTCTACATAACCCTGAGGCATTCTACACCAAGTATACTGGCGTTGTTTAAATGTATAGGCAAAGAGTGGCCGTGTCTCCTTGTCAACTGGGACAGAAAAAAATGCATTGTTTAAATCAATAACAGAGAAAAACTCTGCATGGGCAGGAATAGCTGATAGCAGAAATGGCACGTCTGGGACCACAGGGGCTATGGGTATGATCTGGGCATTTACTGCTCTAAGACCCTGGACAAACCTAAAGGTATTGTCAGCCTTTCTCGCTGGGTTGACAGGTGTATTATTGGGGGAGATAATTTCCACATTATAGGCTCAATACCCTTTTCTCTTTCCTGGGGAAAGTGGGTATTGTTTAATGTAGACAGGTGCAGTGCTGGGCTTAAGCATTGCCTTATATGGTGTACAAGAGATTAGGCCAACATCTTGGTCAGTATTTGCCCAAACCTCAGGAGGAACCTGATCAAGTAGCGGATCCTGTGGTTGGCATTCCAAATATAAAACAACAATAAACAACATAAAAAACAATTACCGTTTGGTACATGAATGGGCATGACTGAGGATGTGACATGTAGGTGTCCCATTTTACTAATCCCCAACTGCAACCAAATCTCTCCACAATAAATTCACAGGATAATTTGGAATACTCCTGAAACGGTGTGTGAACATTGACTGGTGATTGTATGGATGTTGGATCGAGAGAGGAGGAGTTTTATAGGATCTTGTAAGTATCCCATTAATTCCCATAGAGGGCTCAGCATTCTCTCTTGGACCACTATAATAATCCTCACCTAAAGCACTACTAGTAGCACCAGAATCTACAAGAAAAGGGAGAGGACGTTATATTTAACACAATCAGTGTCTCCTAAACATAACCCCTTAACCATATGGAAGGTGTCATTAGCTTCTTCCTGAGAGAACGGATTTACACTCTTCATCCCCTCTGTCCATCCTGCCATATTATCCACCCAGGGAGTAACTAAATAGTAGTCAGTCCCACAGACCCGGGCTACATATGCCTTAGATGTTTCTCCTAGATACAGAGGGGGTGGAGAGACCTTTCCTTGTATTGCACCCATTTCTTGTAACTCAATTGAGATGGAAGCAGAGCTGAACTCTACCCAGGACTGCCTGTACTGAACCGTAAAGGCTCGGACAATTCCTGTCAACTGGGTACAGGGGACTTATGTCTATGCTCAATTTCCTTGCTTTCACCAGTTTCTGGGTCAGCGAGTTTCCCCTCACCAGAGTGGTGGGGCGTCTTACGGTTCTCCAGGACACACACACAATAAAGTTAGTACAATTTTCACAGTACCATTTTCTGCTTACCTTCAGCACAAAATTAAATTACTTAATACTTCATAACATCATAACATAAAAGAAAGCATAAGAATGCGACAGATAAGAAGTGGTAGAAATTGGCTCACAAGAGAAACCAGGGTGCAGACAATAGTTAAATTCTTCCCTAAAGAATTCCTCTTTTAAATTCTTCCCTAAAAAATTCCTCTTTAGACTTGGCCAGTAGTTTATTTAATGCTGGGGACTTCCCAAATAAGTCCACAGTTCAAAGTCTATCTTCCCTAAAGATAGGTACTTTACCTTTCAGTCTATCTTAAGTGGATTCAGGATAGAAGCAACAGAGAGTTTCGGAAAGGATCAGAATTCCCCTAAGCCTCAAGGCAGGGACTTTCCGTACTCACCGAATTCATGTGCGCTCTATCCCGGACGAGCCCCCAGCTGAAAAGATCTGCTTCTACTTCTAGTTTCTCGAATGCACCCTGACTTCTCCTTCACCCACAGAGACAGACATCTGGAAAGATACCCCAATAACACACACACATGCTGAGTAGGGTTACAACAGTATTCTCTAATCTTTATTCGACAAGGCCGTCTTTTTAAAAACATGGGTATACAAGGGGTTGTCGTTATTCACATACAGCTGTTTAAGTTTTGGCCATATATAGTGTTATTTGATACATTGCAAGGCATACAAGGCATACATTGCATTCCAAAAAATTTTGAATTTTCGCCATCTGGTTACAATTAAACTGAATAGATAGAAGAAGAAATACAACTCCTTATATGAAAATATAGCTTATACAAGTATATGGCTCACATTAGCTCTAGCTATACAGTCTTGTAACAATACTTATTTAACCCTTCAGTGTTAATTGTGTTTCAGCAAATAAGTAAGTGCATAAAAAGTTCTATATCAGTTCTATAGGAATATTTTGATAATATTGTTTTCTAAATGGTATTTGAAATTTATTGCATTGATCGGACTCAACGTTGTTTCCTAAAGAAGCGGACATATCTGCAAAACGCATTGAAACCTTTACATATTTGAGACTAAGCAGCTGTGATGTTTTATTAATTTTTGTTTTATTAATTGGATTTATCATTTATGAGTTGTTTTATGTTTTATTAGTGTGATATACTTTTATGATTTTTTAACTGTTGAAATAAAACTTATGTTATAAGTCTCTCGTTTTCATCTATTGTATAATTTTAGTGGCAATGTTAGCTGGGATGTGGCACCTGTAAAAGGTTTGATGTGAATGTATTTGCAAATCTGACCATCATAAGAATTGTTTGAAACTATATATAGATCCTGTAACACTTACCTCTTCCTCACTAAAGCGCAGACGCCTTTCCCCTGCGCATGCGGGCAGTTCTGGTTCTGGGGGTGTCTCTGTTTCTGTCCAATTAGCTGGCTAATCAGAAAATAGCCTTTTAACCACCCCTGGCTATTTAGCTAGCTCACACACTGCACTCAGGGTTTGTTCAACGTGTCTCCATTGTGCCAAGCCCCTAGTCCTGTTGATCTAGTTCCTGTTCACCTGGTGATTATTTCAGTGTTTCCTCTGTCCAGCTCCTGCATTAACCCCTTGTTGTCCAGTCTGTTGTTTCCAGGCATTTCCATTGTGCTGTTCCAGTGTTCCTCTCAGTCTGTGGAGTCAGTCGTGTTGCTTCCAGTGTCTCCTGTGCCCACAGTGGCATTTGACCCATAGCATGTGACTTGACCTTGTGATTTGGTACTGTGTTTTGCTCACCTTGGTGTGCTCAAAGACCGCAACCTAATTAGACACTGCGCCTTGCCCCTTTCTCAGGGCTCACACCACCTCCGTGCAAGCCGTAGTGCCCCCTATTGGTCATGTCTCTCCGTACGTGACAGATCCCTTAGCACATGGAAGTCACTAGCATCAAACATGTCCATATTGGTTTACAACTGACTATTAATGCAAATATCTTTATAAGACATTACTTTTAGTGAAAAAGAGCAAAATATGTAAATCCTTTTTTAATTCAAAGCTATTAAAGGGGGGGCTGGAAAAAAACGTTTACCTAAACTCAATATTTCAGTTTAGTAAAGGAGATAATTCTGGTCATGACAGATTAATCACTTCTAATTTAGCATTAGACATATTCCCAATTGGATTTGTACTCCCCTGCTATTTCTCTGTTAGAGGCCATTTGACAATAGAGCATCAGTGATGTACCTATTCATTGAATACCAATGATTATGGCAACTTGTGTGTTTTTAAAGAGTAATATATGTTGATGTTGTACGCCATGTTTTTACATTATGTAAATAGTAGTATAAGTATATATATATATATATATATATATATATATATATATGTTACATGAAGTGTTTTTTGTTGTCCATAAGATCCCATGTTTCTGTGTTTAAGTTTAGCATTCATGGTGCTGGGATTGGATAACCTGTAATCACTATTTAGGAAAAACTAATTTTATTTCTAGCAATGTAAGGACATACTAATCTACTGACAGCCTTCTGTCTTAGAAAACTCAAAGGCCCATGTTGTGATTGTACTGCTATTAGAAAAGACAACAAAAGTGTACATTTTTGAAACATACATAGCCACTGGTCACTTGTCAAAAGTTAAGTAGCTATTTAGCCTCCAAAAGATTGATTTGTAATGTGCCTACACAATGGAATTCCCAAATTTACATGCTCTAACAGCTGTGCCTACAGGTCATTTATGGTGTATTTTGCAGAGGTTGTGTGGATGAGGAATGTAAAAAATACTAGACATCTGTGCTATATTAGTCTGATTTAAGGAAGGGACCAAAATGTTAGGTTGTGGTCAGGCTATCAATAATTATACCATCCCAATTGTCTGCCCCCCCTGGGACAGATGCAGTTGGGCCTTGCCAACAGGGAAGATAGGACAAAGGAGATGGGGGAAAAGCTGCAATTCTCCCAATGGTAGTTTTACTGCCATGAGTAAAAAAACTATACAAACTAAAAGGGGGGGGGGGGGCAAGAGACTCAGACCCTGCCATGCCACTGAGGAAGGGGATGAGGTTATGTGCCAGGGAGAAAGGGGAAAGAGAACACTACCTAAGAAGAAATAATCTATCCATTGCTAACACCAGCCATTGATTAGGGATGAGAGGTGCAGGCACTGAAGTTCTGCCAAGTTCTGAGTCCTGGTTAAAAGCAGGCATAAACCTCATGAGTGCAGTGGTTTCAGAATGACCCTCACATTTAGCACATCAAAAGTAATGATGACTAATGGATTTCTACACGGATCCAATTTTGCATGGGGTAGGGCAAAATACAACACTGAGAAGCCCATAAGAAACAGACTTTTTAGCAAGTCAGTGAGGCAGCACAAGGTCAATTTTGAAAATAAAGCTAAGGCCCCTGCTTTAATTCTTACTTTAGCACAAAGATGGCAGTGAAGATGAAAAAAACAACAAAACAATCAATATCCTAGCTAGGACAGTGGTCCCCAACATTTTTAGACCCCCGGACTTCTAAAATTACCAGCTCCGGACCGCGCATGCGCAGAGAGCTGGGTGTCACTCAAAGGAGAAGAATCTTCCCCCATAGTGATGTCATGATGCCAGAATTTGCCCACTTCCCCATGGTGCCTCTAAGCCTGCGATGGGAGAGTGGGCGGGCTGTGCCCAGAAACACGGGTATAAATACTGTGTAATAATATTATTATTGGTTTTGTACCATTACTTTTACGGGTAAGTGTGGGCAATCCTATATAGGACTTAAGGACAACCACTTGTGTGCTTGGGGGCCACAACTTGGCAGTTGCTGGCAGTTTAGCATCCTCACCTCTACAAACTCTGATAAAGACTGGGCAGCTGCTTAGACTCATCCCTCCGCACACGTCTCTGCCAACTGGGCTGGTGACACGAGGTTTTTAAAACACAAGGTAGATGTGAGAGATTCCTGCTTTTAGGTGGTTAGCAACAGCTGCAGCCAGTTTTTCATAGCCTAAGTCATAGTTAGTAAATGATAATGGTGACTCATTTGACACCTCATTTACATCTATGCATACAACTATGTTGTATATTTATATAAATGGTTGAAAACTAGGAAATTACTGTTACACCCACACAATTCCATTAAATCTTCCTGTCCTCAGCGGGTAAACATCAGCAGGTAAGTATTGTGCATAAAACACAGATAAGTATACTACATCTTAATAAATGATGGATGATCGAAGCTGCACCTGCAAGGAGATTATCAATTATACCAAGGGGTTGGCTGTGTGTAGATGTGAACCATGCTGCATCCAGGAGAAGAAACTCCTGGAGAGGTTGGGTCATAATTGTCTTTTTCATTCAACACTTTTACTACTCTTACATGTTTTCCCCAACCCCTTGAAGAAGCAGCTTTACCATTCGCTGTGAATCGTAGAGATCCCACTACTTTGGCTTGTTATATTGCAGCAAATTTTTAGTGATTATTTTGTCTAGAAAAGTCTTTGAGTAGTGGGTACCCAACAAAATACATGACTTGAGTGGTAATTCGTAAATTATGTGAACTTACTGTTAAAAATATTGTTTATGATTGTAAACAAAGTCTGTAATTAAAGTTATGATTTTTAGTAGAAAGTGATTTTGATATGAAAAAAAGGAGTTTAACCCACAAATCAACTTGTGTTAGGAAAAAAAGGTAGAATGTTAGGAAAACTTTCAGGACCTTTTTTTTATGCACTGGACCGATTTACTAAAGCTTCTTGGAAAACCTGGGTGATCCAACAGACCTGGAATGAATCTGGTGCAGACTGAAAACATTTGGCAACAAATATCAAATGTTTAGGACATCCATTCCAGGTTTTCTTTATCACCCAGGTTTTTGTTTCTCACCCAGGTTTACCCATGATAGTCTATCTTCTCCAGTCTTGGAAAGCTTTAATAAATAAGGCCCATTGTCTTGGTTGTGGGTTTGCATATGGACACTGCCAAACTTTCTGCTGCGTGTGAATGGCCACAACAACTCATATTAAAACCTATCCAGAGTTTCTTGGCTTTGCCAATCACTATTGTGGTTTTATTTAACCCTCTAAAAATTTTCTTTTGTGGAGAGAAACTATTTCATAGGATACAGATGGTTACTTGCAGTTAAACTTGCCCCAATAAAATGGTGCCACTTGCTAGAAGAAGCTTGTTACACAGTCACCATTGACATTGATTCACAATAACCTGCAAATATTTACAGACTGTGCAATGCCTGAATCACCGCCAGGCCAGATGGGCACTCTTTGTCTCTAGGTTTGATTCTATACTTACATAACGCTCCCTCCAAAAATATTAAAGATGATGCACTGGGCCTAATTTATCAAGCAAGTGTGCGTAAGCTTGCTCCAAGTATATACGCTCCCATATACGAGGCGTATTTCTGCGAGCAAGAGTTGGAGCCGAGTGCTAGTACACTTGCCTTCACTTGCCAGCTGCATTCCTGCTTTGATAAATGAGCAATAGGGGTTGAGAATACACCAATTAAGGCGATTAGTTTGCAGCTGCACGATTCAGCAGGATCTGTTAAGCTCTGTCAATGGTGAGGTCATAGCAATGAATTAGCGCACACCTTCTGCACGCTCCCTGTTCTGTGCGCATCCACAGTCAATTACAGGTCAGTTTGAATCTTTAATGCTTCATCTTCTTTTGGGTAAGTGCAAAATTTTTATGTTACATTATACTCATTCACAAATTTGGTTCATTTATTATTACATTTGTTGCACTGTTTTGATTTGCTTTTTGGTTTGCTTTGCAACACTGCAAACAAATTTAGATCAAGCTTTCTATATACTAATTAACACTTTATATTATGTCATCACACAATAGTATGAATGTCAAAAAAATGTCACCAAGCAATTTTGATCTGGGGGGTGGGGTTTGCTTGGATGGTATGCATTGATGTTACTTTGTAATCCTCATTATTAGTTAGTTTCATCTTTTGCTGCAATGTTTTTGTGCCTGGTTTGTAATGACAGTTTCTGATGTTTAGCAGTTCTTCAGCATTGTTTTGTCATTTTTTTCCACAAATATTTAGTACAAATGTCTGCATGGTTTCCATCCTGCACTCTCCAAACTGCTACTTGAACCCCATTGTTGCCTTTGTCCCATTCACAAAGTCACATATCTCCTTTAGGTATTTAAATGTATTATGTACATATTCCTTTTATGAATAAATTGTCATGGTTTTTATTTCTTTTGTTTTTGTTTTAAATTTCTAAGTCTGACTTATGCACTCATGTTGATTTGCTGCCACACAACTCCTAAATACCACACAAATTCTAATACCCCTGATGGTAATGGCCAAATCCACTTTGTGCCAAACATATGTTCTTGCTTCTTCAGCCTTTCGGGGTGTTTATGCAGGTTTGAATGGCATTTTAGACCTTTGCCCACTATATATTGACTTACTCACCTCAGCTTGGTAGTGTAAGCACATAAAGGATTCCTCCTTTAACCAGAAGCAATATCATCCATGAATGTTACTTGGAGCCAAGCCCATGACATCAGAAATCAAAGGAAGAAATAGGCAATTTTTTCAATTTAAAGCATGTTAGGCAATATGCCCAAAAAATCCTCTTTGCCTCTTTCTTCCTATAATTTCTCTTTTATTTGTACACACATAAATGCATATATACATACATATGTATATATGCATGTATGCACAAACATTAGTGCACATTAACCACCTTGCCGTTAAGCCCGACCTTCGTTCGGGCACAAAAAAATTGCAAGGATGGTTAACCCCGAGATTTTTCCCATCCTTACTTACCTGGTCCGGACGGCTTCTCCCTGCGTGCGTGATGACGTCGGCGCGTGTGTGGGAAATTCAAATAGAAACTCATTCATTCATTTTGTATTGGATTCAATACAAACTCCTGTATTCAATCCAATACAAAATAATTCAAATAAATACAAAGTGTGTAATTGGTAAATTCAAACTGTCATTTTGTATTGGATTGAATACAAACTCCCGTATCCAATCCAATACAAAAAAAATAAAAAAAATAAAAAAAAAAGTAAATAACTTGGAAATTCAAATTTATATTTTGTATTTGATTGGATACAAACTTGCGTATCCAATCCAATACAAAATAATATAAAATTAATACAAAGTACATAACTGGTAAATTCAAACGCTCATTTTATATTGGATTGAATACAAACTCCTGTATCCAATCCAATACAAAAAAATAAAAAAATAAATAAAATAAAAGTAAATAACTTGGAAATTCAAATTCTTATTTTATATTGGATTAGATACAAACTCCCGTATCCAATCAAATACAAAATAATTCAAAACAAACCCCAATAAATACAGAATCAAAGTTTTAAAATTTGCCACTTATTCTCTGGATGGCTAGTGTGTAACACTGTGTCTTATCTTACCTTTGCTGATCTTCGCCTAATTTTGACCATTTGCTGCCTGCTTTGACCTCTGCCTGGACTCCGACATCTCTGCCTGCCGCCTGCCCCGACCTCTGCCTGGACTCTGACATCTCCGCCTGCTTTGACCTCTGCTTGGACTCTGACATCTCTGCCTTGACCTGGACATCACCGCCTGCCTGACCCCTGCCATGGCTTCAAGCTTTGTTTATGTAGTCATGTTTAAGCTGATTTTTGTGTTTTTCCTTTAATTTTATTAAAAGTAATATTTTTTTTATAAATGATTGTGTGTTTCAAACATTTTTTATATTCATAATATCTACTAGAACCCCTTTGGATCACTTTTGGTATAGAAATCTAGACCTCAGTGTAACGCTCAGGAGGTTAAGCAAAACAAACAATATACACCTAAAAAGAGAAACTTACCGGAATGAGGATCCTTCTCTGGAAAATATTTTAACTGATAGAACAGAGTTCACGCACACATAGTGGTTACGCATTGGAGCACAAAAAAGCGCATCACACTCCTACGGTTTGGCGCACAACTATGCGCAACAAACCCCCAAAAAACAAATAACTAAATTTTTCAAAAAACTTTATTTAAAATAAACCCATTTGCTAAAGGGTTACATTAAAATATAGAGACCACACAAACACCACTAAATTTACATGACAAAAAAAATACACACACATGTAAACCCACACTTCCATATAAAGCCAAATTATTTCAAAAATGACCCAACAAATATTGCAGCCTAAAAATACTTACTAATGTGCAATTTTGACCTATCAAGGGTGAAAAACTGTATTGGAAAATATTTATGTAGGACAAATATTTAAAGATGGTAATAAAGACTATTATTGAAATGAAACAATATGGTCACAAACACAATAACCTAGTATGACTTCTTAATTGCAAAATGGCCATTGAAACATTCGAAGTTGAAAAATCAAACTGTGCTATTGTGCTAAATGGTAAGCAAATAGGGATGAGTGAGAATGCCCTTGGCATTCTCACTAAAATTTCCCCGAAGTTCCAATGGGTCCGCAAAATTTCTCCAAAACCATCGGAAATCCAGGAAATCACTACAGGAGGATAAAGGCAGCTGCATTCATAAATACAGCCATGGGAATCCTCCTGTCAGTGAGCGATCCCCAAGCACTACAGGACAGAATGAGGGCAAGCTGACAGCTCCAATCTCCTCATTGGTCTTGGAGGTCCCAAAAATTTGGTCTCGCCGGCCAAATTTACAAAGGCCATTCTCGCCTACATGTTTGGTAAGCGAGAATGGCCCAATTCACTGCGAGACCGAATTTAATAAATTCGCTCGCTCATCCCTATAAGCAAAATATCAACATAGCAACATAGATAAGGCTAACAAACAAAACAACAGCTCCTCCTTGAAAAAAATAATTAAGACAAAGGAAAAAAGCAAGCTCATCATTATGTGCAGAGGTGCTAAAAATTAACATGCAATTGGGCGTGCGCAGTCCATGAATTTTGATTTTTTTTCAGTTTGACATTCCATAATCATTTATTGATTCAATCCTTTAGATTTGTACACCAGTAAACAGCTATTCAGGGAAAACCAAGTAAAAGTAGAAAAGGTACTCTAAACATCCACAGAAAATAAAATTTTTTAACAGCCTTGTCTTAGTGTGAAAGGAAATGAATAAGGTGTTTAACTCCTCTAGCGTTCTAATTCTGTGCAAATTTCCATGCAAAAAGTGCTTCATTATTTTGCATGGAAATTTATTTTACATTGTAGGCTGTAATCCTTTTAATTCAATATTAAACTTTAAATAAAAAAATAAAAATCTGTAAAAAAAATAAAAATTCAAACATGTAATATAAGTGTACAGTAGCATGTATATATAATTATATGCCGGAGGAGAGCAACAAGGTAAGTGGGTTTTTTAAATAATTTAAAGCGACCCCGAGTGTGACTAGGCATTACCGCTTTTTGTAAGTAAAATCCACCCCGAGTCATTATCGGGAAACCTTGGGATTATCGCTAGGGGGGTTAATGCACCCCTGTACTAATTGCCCAGGGTGGGGTGGTGGAGATCTGAGAGTCTTCTTAATAAAAGGGGGTTTCCAGATTCAAAAGTCCTGTTAAAAACACTTTTAAAATACCCCATTGTTTTCAATGGAAACGTTCTTAAGAAGCCTACAATCGCCTGTAAAAGTGCATAATATAATATATATCATAATATATATATATAATTATATATAAATACATTGACATATAGTATAAACATATAAAAATACATATATTTTTTACATATATATCTCTTTTCATATATTTAGATTATATTAATATGTATTTATAAATGTATCATACATGTCTATACATGTATATATATTGTGACACCAAGGCAGGATTGGAGGAGGAAGGGAGATATATTTGCCCAAGATTCCTCTCCTGTGTGGAGTAGCAGGTGGAAGACTCTCACCTGTGAGATAATTAATGAAGAAGCACTAAGGGTGGCGATATAACATAGAGCCAGGAGCTCAGTCAGTAGCTTAACTTGGAAAGACACAGATGGGAGTTTGTGTCAGTGCAGTTCTATTTGGAGAGACACAGCCAGGTGGACTGTGTGGGAGAGCTCTGTTTGGAGACACAGACAGTCGGTCTGTGAGGGAGCTCGGCTGAGAGACTCAGAAAGTCAGTCTGAGTGAGTGAGCTGAAAAGTGAGCAGAAGGTTGCTGAAAGTTTAGTTTTGAGCTGACAGGGAGAAGCCCTCCAGCTGATAGACAGGGACATCTGATGTATAGCAAGTGCCGGACAGGAAAGGTTTTCTTTTGCTGTTTTGTTACACTTATACTCGGTGTGTGATCTGAGTTGGATGAACCAGACAAGTGTCCTTTGACCCCAGCAAAGACGATCCTGAGCGTAACCCCTCACTATATATTTATATATATATATATATATATATATATATATTTATATAATTCTAATTAGAAATGTATATAAATATATATATATATGTGTGTGTGTGTGTGTGTGTGTGTGTGTGTGTATATATATAAATATAATTATATAAATATATGTGTCAAGATACAAATGTGTGTGTGTGTGTGTGTGTTTATGTATGTGTGTGTGTGTGTATATATATATATATATATATATATATATATAGAAGCCAGAGCTCGCTGGAATTGATCACCAGGAAGATCCTTGGGTCCAGCATTGTATGCGTCTAGATAGGCGCCTATGTAAAGAGCTGAAATCAGTTAACTCTTTCTGAACCTGAAAATATTAGGTCATTTAAAAATATGCTTATTTCTCAGCTAATATAAATAGTTAAAACATTTGAACAGCACAAACATTTTTATTTAGGTCTAATTGAAAGATGTGTGAAATTATTTTTTAGGGGAACAGTGACTTTTGATGCAAGCTCGCCAGTGTCAAGCTCACAGAGATGCGTGGCTCGGAACAGGCGAGCATTTCAGTTGATAAATGCAGGGTGAAAACGCCAGCGTATTCTCGACGGCTGAAAAATGGTTGAAAAATTTTCAAAAAGTTTTTGGCTTCTGAATCTTGGAGTCTAAATCCTTTGAAAAGGAACCACAGTTAGAACAAGCTTATTGTTGACCCTGCTCGAATTATGTCCCCGGCACAGTCCGGTTTGATCAGTTTCCTCCTAGGATCAAAAAGCCAAATGCCCTTTAGTCTTTTGATGAGGGCATGTCTCCAAGTTTGCTGGAAATCATGGAAAACGGAAAACCTTTGTACTGATCCATCACAACTATTGGTGATTTGATATTGTGGCTGCTTGAACTGAATGTGCCTGAAACAAGGTGTGGTGAAAGTCTCCTTCTCGTCCTGTTCTCGTTCCCTACTCCTGAACAACCTTGGTCAATTATTTTAATGGACCAATCTACCACCCTGATTATCACATAATTTTTCTTCCTTTGGTATTCCCTTGGCTGTTACTTTGGTAAAAATATTTTCAAGGTGATTGTTTGTCTGCATGGGTTACCAGCCCACATTGTCTCACATTGGAAAGGTGGAGGGGGGTAAAGAGTGACGCCAAGTGCTGGGTTATTATTGCCATTTTAGTGATATTTTTGTATACCAAATACATGAACTATCATATTTTATCATTTAGGCCAGACTTTGATAGCACAGATAATTAAAGGGAAAACATTTCAGTGCTGCACACATACTTTTTTTTTCACCTCAACACTATTCTATGGTTCCACCAAATTCTCATTCTGTGTAAGCAACTCTAGATCTTTTTTCTGTACTTGCTATATTTCTTTTTCATGAAATATTGCACATAATTTCCACATTAAATTTGGAAAAATTTTCCCTAATTTTGGAAGAGATAATAATAGTAATATATTATTTGAAAGTCTTTTTACTGCAGATTACTTTTCTACCAACTCTGAAACTCTTTCTTTTCTCAAATTATTTAGTTCAGTTTTATACCCCCGAAGAAGCATTGTTTGCAACATACAGGTATTAGGACTATACAGTAACTGGATTTCCTTGGACTCAATGTATCCTTCACAAAGGACTTTGAAGTTATTGAACTGATTTCACTTGATGTTAGGGGAATGGTATTGTTAAAAATATTTATTTAGTCAACTGCAACTAATGTAGCTTTTCCACATTTATTAGACTTGTTTCTAAAGTTGCCAAACAATCCCATACTTATCACCTTTTGCCTTGGGTTCTATACAATATTCATATTCTTCTATCATTTTTAGCATCCAAAGTAAAAGCATGTTTTCTGGGTTTTCTCTTCTAATGCTTAATATTTTTACTAGATCTTCTGAAAAATACAACTGGTTAATAAATCCCCCTCAGACTTTTAACCATCACAGGTGGAAGATCGTTTGCTAATGTTAATTTACCCACACTAATTAGGGAATTGGGTGAAAAAATTGGGGAGGATATTACTATACCAGAACTTGTGGGGACCATTAAATCATTAAAATCTAGTAAAGATGGGTCCTGATGGTTTTTCAGCCCTCTCAAAAAAAAACAAAAAAAAAAAAAACATTAAAAATCAGTTGGTGCCCCATCTTGCAAATTTCTACATTTCTTCAATTATTTAAAAAAAAGAAAAAACCCACAAAACCCATATTCATCCCTCCTAGCACATGTTTCTATATTACTTAAACCAGGTTCAGACAATTTAGACCCTCACAATTATAGGCCTATATAGTTGCTCAATGTAGATATTAAAATACTAACAAAAATATTGGCTAACAAATTAAATACATTTTTGCCATCACTAATCTATAAAGACAAGGTGGGCTTTGTCTCTGGAAGACAGGCCCCTGACAGTACCAGGAAAAATATCAGTCTACTTCATTTGGTCCATTCCAAGAGAATTTTGAGCATGTTGTTGGCCTTATATATCCATAAGGCATTTGACTCTCTTGGAACTACCGATTATAAGGCAATCGTTTCCCCGATTATAAGGCACTCTCTTATATTTTTTGAAATGCCAAAATATGCCCTGGGTCTTATTTTCAGGAGATGTCTTATTTTTCCATGAAGAAGACTACAGTACACATTTATTGTTGAAAGTCACTCATGTTCCATTGATTGTCCCCTTTTGATCACTCATGTGCCGTTCATATTCCCCTTCTGATCACTCATGTGCCGTTCATATTCCCCTTCTGATCACTCATGTGCCATTCAAATTCCCCTTCTGATCACTCTATGCCATTGATTGTCCCCTTCTGATCACTCTATGCC